>NC_065449.1:130515928-130639649 GCF_917563875.1 Diabrotica virgifera virgifera
GGTTCCCCCCCCCCCTCATATTTTTAGTGTTTACTGAGCGATCCGTTCTTTAAAAAATCTGAAAAAAATTATGAACATACATTGATGCCCAAAAATATACTGTATATAGTATTATTGTATTATTATTCTATCTATGTATATTAGGGATTGAAAATATAAATATGTAGATATTCACATACTTGACAAGGCGAAAACGGCGGGTTCGAAGGGAAAAATATTCCCATTAGATTTTTTTGCATAATCACATTCGTGAGACATCCCAGAATAAGGTTCAAGAAGTCACCCACGTGAAAAGTGGGCCAATTTTTTTTTAACATTTTTTTTAATCATATTGCAAGGACCAGTATTTTTGGTCCGAACAATTTTTTTTTAATTTTTTGGACTATTCTGGACAAAAAAGATCTGTTATAATTTTTCTCTAAAGTTGATCGTTTTCGACTTATAAGCAATTTAAAATTGAAAAAAACGAAAAATGCCGATTTTCAAGGCTTAATAACTCGGTTAAAAGTTATTATTATGAAAGTCAATATATGACTAAATCAAAGTTTAAAGCCCCTCCTACAAGATCCTGAAAAAATGTTTGTCATTATTTTATTACTAACCTGTTATTTTTAAGTAATAATAATAAGCGCCATGCACGTGTGCGACGTCTGTAAATGCTGAGTGCAAGAGAGAAGCCATTCCAGCAGTCCAATAATAATTATGCATCTTACTCGCACTCACATTTACAACCGCGTCAATACGATCTAACCGCTCATTTTTATTAATTAAAAATAGCAGCTTAGTAGTAAATTAATGACACAGATTTCTTCAGAATCATGTAGCGGAGACTTTAAACTTTGATTTCTCACTTTCTGACTTTAATAATAATAATTTTTAACCGAGTTATTAAGTCTTAAAAATGGCCATTTTCGCGTTTTTCAAATTTTAAATTGCTTATAACTCGAAAAAGATCAACTTCAGAGAAAAATTATGAGACCTTTTTTGTCCAGAATGGTCCAAAAAACCTAAAAAAAATTAGTTCGGTCCAAAAATATTGATTTTTGCAATTTGATTAAAAAAAATTGTTAAAAAAAAATTGGCCCACTTTTCACGTGGACGACTTCTTGATCCTTATTGTGGGATGTCTCACGAATGTGATTATGCAAAAATATCTCATGGGAATTTTTTTCCCAACGAACCCGCCGTTTCCGCCTTGTCTATACTGATTTAGTAAGCTACATTTATGGAAATAACTTGATTACGGTGCAAACGTGTTTGCTTATTTAAAATGTAACTTTTAACGAACAATTTTATTTACTTTACACCTTTGAAAAGTAAAATTAATAAAACAAATAAAGTTGAAAATAAACGTTTGCCTATAACTGTATGGTATATTTCATGCTGTGAAAACGTTTTTAATAATTACTTATTACTTATTAATTACTTATTAATTACTTACTTATAATTATTTATTAATAACATTAATAATGTCTATATATATTTAAATATTTTTAATATTGATATATTTTTTAAAATAGGTACTCTAGCGTATCAAAAAATTAACTTTCAATTACCTAAACCTAACTTAATTAATAAATACGCAAAAGGTAATATTAATATGGTAGTTTCAATTGAGAAATCGGAAAACACAACTAAGACGAAGAAATATCTATGAATTGATCTATACATAATGTAATTAAGGTAGCCATGTACCTATAGTTAAGGGTTAAGGTTGTCTACTAAAAACATAGGAAAAATATCAACAAAGGGAGTTTGTCGTATTTTATGCATATTCTCTTCTCAAAATGGCTACCTTCCGATGGCTTACACAACCGATTTTTTTTGAAAAATTCAAAAAATTTCCCTGGGTAAAATTTTAATCCAAAAAACCTAAAAAAAATCAGTATGTTTTTGGGCATACAATGTATGTTCATAATTTTTTTCTGATTATTTTAAGAAAATATCCCTCAGTAAACAATAAAAATATGAGGGGGGAAAACCAAATGGGTTTTTTCGAATTTTGAGCAATTTCCGGCGAGAAAATGGCAAAACTATCCAAGCCATTCAAAAGAACGGAAAAAAATACACTAAAAAAATATATCGGAGCTAGCCAAAAATTACCCTAAAAATTTTTTGAAAAATTCAATAATTTTTTCTGGCCTCAATTTTGATCCAAAAAACCTGAAAAAAAAGTATGTTTTTGGGCATCAATGTATGTTCATAATTTTTTTCAGATTTTTTAAAGAACAGATCGCTCAGTAAACACTAAAAATATTAGGGGGGGAACCAAAAAATTGGTTTTTTCGAATTTTGAGCAATTTCCGGCGAGAAAATGGCAAAACTATCACAGCCATTCAAAAGAACGGAAAAAAATACACTAAAAAAAATTATGTCGGAGCTCGCCAAATATTACCTACATTACCTAAAATTTTTTTGAAAAATTCAAAATTTTTCAATTGTGATCCAAAAAATCTGAAAAAAAACAGTATATTTTTGGGCATCAATGTATGTTCATAAGTTTTTTCAGATTTTTTAAAGAAAAAATCGCTCAGTAAACACTAAAAATATGAGGGGGGGGAACCAAAAAATGGGTTTTTTCGAATTTTGAGCAATTTCCGGCGAGAAAATGGCAAAACTATCCCAGCCATTCAAAAGAACGGAAAAATATACACTAAAAAAAATTATTTCGGAGCTAGCCAAAAATTACCTACATAACCTAAAAAATTTTTGAAAAATTTAAAAAATTTTCAATTTTGATCCAAAAAATCTGAAAAAAAAAACAGTTTATTTTTGGGCATCAATGTATGTTCATAACTTTTTTCAGATTTTTTAAAGAAAAAATCGCTCAGTAAACACTGAAAATATGAGGGGGGAACCAAAAAATTGGTTTTTTCGAATTTTGAGCAATTTCCGGCGAGAAAATGGCAAAACTATCCCAGCCATTCAAAAGAACGGAAAAACATACACTAAAAAAAATTATGTCGGAGCTCGCCAAATATTACCTACATAACCTAAAAATTTTTTGAAAAATTCAAAATTTTTCAATTTTGATCCAAAAAATCTGAAAAAAAAACCAGTATATTTTTGGGCATCAATGTATGTTCATAATTTTTTTCAGATTTTTTAAAGAAAAGATGGCTCAGTAAACACTAAAAATATGAGGGGGGGAACCAAAAAATGGGTTTTTTCGAATTTTGGGCAATTTCCGGCGAGAAAATGGCAAAACTGTCCCTGCCATTAAAAATAACGGAAAAAAATACACTAAAAAAAATTTTGTCGGAGCTAGCCAAAAATTACCTACATAACCTAAAATTTTTTTGAAAAATTCAAAAATTTTTTCTGGCGTCAATTTTGATCCAAAAAATCTGAAAAAAATCAGTGTGATTTTGGGTATAATAATGTACACTCACAATTTTTTTCACATTTTTTAAAGCAAAAGATCGCTCCAAAAAAATGTTTTTCGAAAAAACACATTTTTTTCGATAGGGGACACCTGGGGTCACATAGGGAGCTAAAAATTTGGTTAGGGGGTTTTTGAATTATGTACTTTCGATTGCCCAATCCCAACTAAGAATCCAGCCGAGTGCAGATTTTACCATCTTATCCCGCTATAGCCTTTCTGCTGGATCTTGTAGAGGGGGCTCTAAACTTTGATTTGGTCACTTTCTGACTTTCATAATAATGGATCTGAATGAATTTTTCAAATTTTAAATCGCGTATAACTCGACAACAATCAATTTTAGAGAAAAATCACAAAATACCTTTTTTTGCTCAGACTAACCCAAATGATCTAAAAAAAATTGTTCGAAGTGAAAAAATTATTTTTGTGAATTTGTCTAAAAAAAATGTTTAAACAATTTATCGATCAAGGTACTGCCTGGCACCCAGTAGATTTGTTATAAGGACCTCTTTTTGAGTAAGTTTGTGCAAAAAATTCGAATCGGAGTAATTTACCTAACGGGGGCGACGATACAGCCTAGACTAATTTGAACATATTCAGTAACATTTAATTTCTAGAATCGGCTGTTTGTGTGAACCAGAATCAACTTTTACTAAATGGCATTGGGAAGAGTATACTTTTCCTAGTTGGAGTCTACTTTTACTAGTAAATGTTGAATATAAATCTTCATTTTATATTTATAATCAACTTTTACTGAAACCAGCCGTTAGAGTTGACTCCAACTAGTTGGAGTCAACTCCAACTGGATAATCAACTTGAACTGTAACATATATACCTAAATGTCAAGAAAAAAAGTCATAATGAGAAATTTAACAAATAATCATTAAAAATATCAAAAATTATTAAAAGTATAAAACCTTCAAAAAGCATCACTTGCTTAAAAAGAATGGTATAACCTTACCCAATAGACCCTTTTAAAGGTAATTGACATCTCTTTCTAATAAATGTACCATTGCATATACCTAGAAATGCGTAGAAAAAAGTTACAGAACAATGTATGCGAAATAATGAGGAAAATGGCCCAAAAATGCTGCGAGCAGCGAATTTTGAAAAATCCTATTTCGGAAACTATAAATCGTAGAGACTTTTACCAAACTTCATTTTACCAGAGGAAGGATGGAAGTTATTTTTCGCTGAAGCAATGCCTATACCTATATCCCTATGGAAAAAAGTTATGGGGCAAAAAACAAAATTGCTTTCTCTCGCGTTTTTTTCTTGCCTTTCTTTTGAATATATTTTTGTAAAAAAAAAATATTTTTGACTTTAAAATTTTACCCTGTGCCTAGGGACTAATTCAACCCTTTCTCAAAAACGCACCCATTTAAATGGTAGCACTCCGCGGTTTTTTCAAATCTAGAGGTCCATTGACCATATGAGACAATAAAATCCCGTTAACGTTGTAGTTCCTTTTAGCTCTCTTATTTTGAACATAATCAATAGCCTACTATGAGTATTCCAAATTATAAGCAAATCTGAAGAGGGGTGGAAATTACGTGTGTTGAGTTGATATGGAATGACGCTGATCTGTTATTGTCTTCAGTTATTGTTGTTCCAAGAAAGTTAAATTCGCTAATGCGCTCAAAGTTAAAGTTATCGATGATGATTTCCTCACCGATTCTATCTCTGCTTTGGTTCGTACATTCCAGGTTCCAAAAATCCGTCGGGATTGTCTCAACGGATGATTGTTAGCCCTTCGCCTAACCCTCTATACATCAAAGGACCAAAACTCCACTCTTCATTAGCCCTGATCCCACCTTCCACTGGAGATTGGTTACCCAATCTCCAGGGTGACTGGTGTGTACCAACATGGAGGTGAAGATAATGATTGACTAGAAGAGGTTAAATGTTACAAACAGGACGCGGTTTCAATATTGCACTTCGCTATTTACTCATTTATAGACCTGGATATAGAACCTAATGAAACAATAATCATCTTACAAAAACTATTCAGTATAAATATTGGTGATATTAGTATTCCAAGAACATTTATTTTATGTTAAAAATTGTTTTTGACTTGTTCTCGCTGTTTTTTTAATAGTTCTTTTCAATTGCTTTAAATGGTCTTTTTATATACTAGTATACATAATAAAAACTTTTAAATACACTACTCCAAGAAATTAACGCACCACCTTAAAAATGGATCATGTTTGAAGTCTGGAATTTCCTAGACCTGTTGTCCGATTTAAATGATTTTTTAAATATGTTATAGCCTTATTCTTCAACAATATCACTGTAATAATATTGTTGCTAGACAGGTAAATTGTCGTTATATACCGGGTGTACCAATTAAACTTTGTTTTTTTCTCAAAGTTCACCACACCTTGTGGAACATTCTAGCATTTATAAAATACTGAAATTAAAACCCAACTATAGCCTCAGGTTTTTTTAACATTCTGTTTTTTTGATTTATTCGCTTATGTTGGATAATAAAAAATTATGTACTTTAACAACTAGCCACGTTCTTCGTCAATACAGGGTGTTCCTAAATAAGTGTGACAAACTTTAAGAAATAATTCTGCATGAAAAAAAAATAACGTTTGCTTTATAAACGTATGTCAGCAAATGCTTCGTTTCCGAGATACGGGATGTTGAAATGTTTCTTACTCACTAACGATTTATTTATTGCTCTAAAATCGGTCGAGACATGCAAATGTAACTTGGTGGGATTTAAGAGGTAGTTGTTGCCCATTTTTGACATACAATTAAGAATTTTATATTCTCCATTGGCGCGCATACGGGTCATATTACCCGTATGCAAGCCAATAGTGAATATAAAATTCTTAATTCTGTATAAAAAAGTGCGGAATATCTACGTCTTAAAACCCATCAAATTTCATTTGCATATCTCAAATCGTCAATTTGTAAGAAAAATTTCAACAACCCGTCCCGTCCCTCGGAAACTAAGCTTTTGCGGACATATAAAGCAAACTGCCATTTCGTTTTCATGCAGAATTACACCTTGAAGTTTTTTGCACACCAGTATTGATGAAAAACGTGGCTAGTTGTTAAAGTACCTAACTTTTTTATTATCCAACATAAGCGATTGAATAAAAATACAGACTGTTAAGAAAATCTGATGCTACTATGTAGTTGGGTTTTAATTTCAGAATTTTATAAATTCTAGAATACTCCACAGGATGAGGTGAACTTTGAGAAAAATCACAGTTTGATTGGTATACCCGGTATACAATGACATTTTACCTGTCTAGAAACAAAATTATTGCAGCTATATTGCTAAAAAATAAGGCTACAACATATTAAAAAATCACTTAAGAGCATACAGTAGCGCGTCATCAATATAACTTCAGAAGATAGTATCATACCTTTTTTCGTAAGGTCTGCGAAACTTTGGCAACAGTGGTAATCTTTGACATTATCTAAAATCAATATTTTGACAATAATTGTCTCATCAATTGACTCATAGGCGCGCTAAATGGAAGTAATAGAAAACAATTTTATTATTAGTAAATAAATATTTATAAAAATAAACCAAAATGGGTGAAAGTTTTAAGTTAACATAGGTATTTGCACGAAATAATAAAACAATAATAAATAGTAATTTCGTTGTGAAGCGAACCAAGAGCCGTCTTATTTTATTTACCTAGTTCATAGAGCGCCAAATGCATTCTAACTAGTTTCAACCCCTTTTTTTTAATAGAACTTTAAATGAACTTTTCCCATTTTTTAAACTATTGATAATATTTTTAGAATAAAAAATCTTCCTAAAACTTTATATACTCGCATTAGAATTCAAAATATTTTTACGTAAAATATACTTACCTACATATAACTAAAACTCACAATTAACAATAATCTATTTCACATTAACAATATTCAAATAGGCCAACAACTTAGTTCTATTATACAAAAATATAATAAATTAACTATAAATAAACACTACTTTCCTCTGAAACAACAATAACGAATTCTTAAAATGATACACTACTGCACTGAACAGATATCGATAAAAATAACAGAACAGATAAGAGAAAATCTGACGCAGGTTTGTCAAAATGACAGTGACAATTTCTCTATGTTGCCTAATTAGTTATTAGTAATAATATGTTCGATTTCTTATAAGAAATAAAAAATTTTAGTAGGTCCAAAATGATACAAAATCTAGGCATGGGATAAAAAAGGTTATTTGAAGAAAGTGTATTTATTTGTTCTTCTTAATGGCGGTACAGGCTCCTTTTTGCAATATTTTATTTAGTTATAGAGTAGTATAGAGTAATTGGCACATACTAACATATTTCTCAAATTGGGCTCTGTACCGCCATTCTTTATTATATTACGAATATGTGTGCCAAATATCTCGACAAAATATTCAAAATTACAGCCGCAATCTTGGACCGCGTTTGTTGCTACCTGTTGATCGCTACTGTTGCCTCTTAAGGGGAAAGGCACAAAATGTCGCCTGTCAAAATTTTTAATGTGTTTTAAAAGTAATAATTTTTTTCGAATCCTGAGAAAACTAATAAGTATTTTTGAAAAATTTAAACGCAGAATGAAAGATTACGTTATTACCGAGGGCCGAAAGTCTCTTAGAATAAATAAAAAGTTTCTTTTGAATGATATATTTGCAATTAAAAATCACACTAAATTTTTTTTCACCCCTGTAACTTATTAAAATAAACATTATATAAGTTTTCAGGGACTTTCGGCCCTCAGTAATAATCTTTCATTCTGCGTTTAAATTTTTTAAAAATATTTATTAGTTTTCTCAGGATTCGAAAAAATGAATACATTTAAAACACATTGAACATTTTGACAGGCGACATTTTGTTCCTGTGCCCTTAAATCGGCTAACAGGTTTAGGAAATTCGAGACAATAAAAACGACCCATTTTTAAGGTGGTGCATTAATTTCTTGGAGTAGTTATATGCTTCTTTTCATGAGCATTTTTCAGTGCGTCACAAATGATAGAAAAAAAGGCAAGTCCGTGATAATATACATTTTAGTGACATGACATTTTAGTTAAATCTGACAGTTGTCAAATTTTATTTGCAATTTGGCATAAAAACAAATCAATTCTGTTTATTGCATTTATAAAATGGTATTTTCTTTGATTTGTAGTCTTATAAATTGTACAGAATATTCGTAGATATATTATATAATTCGAAAATAATTTTTATTTCGATTATAGCGCCATTTATTGACAACTAGAATAAATGTTATAAATGTCACCGACGAAATGTAATCACCGACGTGCGTTTTTTTTCTGTCACATGCAATTTAACGCGTTAGAAAGAAATCGAAAAACTGTGACGCACTGAAAGATCCTCATGAGAAAAAGCATATGCAACTTATTCTACACATGTTATAGATTATAGAGCAGGCTGTATTGTCGCCCCCGTTAGGTAAATTATTCTGATTCAATTTTTGTGCACAAACTTACTCAAAAAGAAGTTCTTATAACAAATCCACAGGTTGGAACAATTCGGAACAATTTTTTTTAGATTCTTTGGGTCATTATGAGCAAAAAAGGCTCTTGTGATTTTTCTCTAAAATTGCCAGTTGTCGAGTTATATGCGATTTAAAATTTAAAAAATGCGAAAATGGCAATTTTCAAGACTTAGGGCCGGTACTTTAGTCCCGGTTAAACCTCGGTTAGTTAACCGGGGTTTAATCGGGACAGAAATATATGCATAACAGAGGCATACACGCAATTATACTTATTATTATAATCATAAATAATTATATTAATATTTAAAATTGCATTTATTACAACGCCAGAGACCCTATAATAGTTACTCTTCTGTCCCGATTAAACCCCGGTTAACTAACCGAGGTTTAACAGGGACATAAAGTACCGGCCCTTAATAAGTAAGATTTACCATTGGACTGCCGGAAAGGTGTACCTTATTCGCACTTACATTGACAGCCGCCTCAATACGCTCTTAGCCGCGTATTGTTAATAATTAAAAATAACACCTTAGTAATAAATTAGTGACACAAATTTCTTCAGGATCATGTAGGGCGGGGGTTGTAAACTTGGATTTAGTCAGTTTCTGACTTTCATAATAATAATTTTAACCGAGTTATTAAGTCTTGAAAATGGGGATTTTCGCATTTTTTAAATTTTAAATCGCATATAACTCGGCAACTATCAATTTTAGAGAAAAATCACTAGAGACCTTTTTTGCTCAGAATCACCCAGAGAATCTAAAAAAAATGTGAAGTGAAAAAATTGATTTTTTGAATTTTCCGACCGCGGCACCCTGTGGATTTGTTATGAGAACCTCTTTTTGAGTAAGTTTGTGCAAAAAAATCGAATCAGAATAATTTACTTAACAGGGGTGACGATACAGCCTGCTCTATTAATGTAGTGAGAGCTTTATTAAAATCCCTATTTGATTTCATGTCAATTTCAGAGTTTTACTCCTTTTTTCATTTCAGCGTAGTTATTATTAAAAAATTCCTTGCGTGGTATTATGCCATAAAGCTGCAAAGAAACGAAAAGAAACTAGTAAAGTTGAGAGAAGACAAGAAAAAGATCATCGATAATGTTATGGAAACGGAAACGTATAAAGTGGCGAAGAAGATATTAGATAAGTTTGGAAACGAAACAAAAAAACCAGTACCTGAAGTATCCACAACCACAGATTTAGTGGCCCGAACTAGTCAGGCGGGTGAGTCATTTCTAATTTAACATTTTTTAATGTATAATGTAATTTTTTATTTTTAAACCTGATTAATTTGTACTATGCATATTATACAGTGTGGTTTTATGCGTTGCATTACATTCATTTTTTGACGGGATGGTGAATAATGATCGATATAATATTAATTAATTATTAGTCCAATCGGGTTAGACGAAAAGAAAGCCCATAAGCAACTAATTTAAAAGGACCCCGCAACACTAATTACGGAAAAGTGGCCCCGGTCAAATTTATTGAAAGTTCGGTCAATGTCAATGATAGTTCTCAGTGCGTATATGTATTAAAAAAAGTCCATAGGACCTATAGTTCAGAGAACTAAGGAAAAAAAATAGCCTGTTGGTGACACAACCCCCTCCAGGCCGAAACCAAATTTTTTGAGTAATATGGACATCTATAATAATAACCTATATATTTCCTGCAGCCGATTTTGATGATATACATAGTTATAAACAAATGAAGATCAAAAAACGGTAAATTTTCGCTTTTTTCGTCTATTACTAAGAAAATAGTCATTTTAAACAAATTTAAGAATAAGAAACTCATAAACGGTATAAAAAACTTCAATATGGCGTTTGCTTAATATGTCTATCCTTATTGGTTGCTTAGAAAATTGCAAAATAAATCATAAATTTTGAGTTTTTATAAATATTTATAACTTATGTAAAAATTAACTTAGAACCTTCTTATTACACGGAATGCTGATACTTATGGTGCTTAATTCACACCCTAAATTTCGAAGAAATTGGTCAAATAGTTTAAAAGTTATTTAATTTGTTTTTCCCAAATTTATTTTTTTTGCAACACTGTAAGTCAGAAAATGATGAAGCTACAGTAATACTTTGGATAGTTTATGGAAGAAGGAAATTTACAGTATTCATTTAATTAAAAAAAATTACAAAAAATAATTATAAATATTGCAAATTCTTTTGCAAAAACATGTGAATTAAATAAATGGGGGGGCTAACTTTCTCCTAATTGTCCTAGGACAGTTGTTTTTCTTTCTAAATGTGTATAAAAATTCAGTCTTTCTAAATATGAAAAAATAATTTTTCTACAGGTAACGGTTAAAAAGTTATTCTAATTGTTTATAAGTAAGCAAAAAATCGACATGTTTTTTCAAAATAATTTTACACTGTTTAAAATTATTTTTTGTCATTTATTTTTAATAATGGTAATAGTATAAATGTTCTTCTTTCATAAACTGTCGAAGTGTGATTGTAGCCTCATAATTTTCTGACTTGTAGTGTTGCAAAAAAAATGAATTTGGGATAAACAAATTAAATAACTTTTAAACTATTTGACCAATTGCTTTGAAATTTAAAATATAATTTGAGTACAAGAAGTATCAGCATTCCGTGTAATAAGAAGGTTCTAAGTTAATTTTTACATAAGTTATGAATATTTTCAAAATCTCAAAATTTATGATTTATTTTGCAATTTTCTAAACAACCAATAAGGATGGACATATTCAGCGAACGCCATATTGAAGTTTTTTATACGATTTATGAGTTTCTTACACTCAAATTTGTTTAAAGTGCTTAACTTTTTAGTAATAGACGAAAAAAGCGAAAATTTAGCGTTTTTTGATCTTCATTTGTTTATAACTATGTATATCATCAAAATAGGCTGCAGGAAACATATAGGTTATTAATATATACTCCAATACTACTCCATACGTACTCCATATGTACTCCATACTACTCAAAAAATTTGGTTTCGGCCTAGAGGAGGATGTGTCACGAGGAAAATCTTATTTCTCTGGACTACTAGGTCTGAAAAACTATTATTCTGAAGCCTTCTGAGCTTAATAGATTCAGGTGGTCGGTTTACGTTAGTTCACTAATTCACTTCTTCTTCTTAAAGTGCCGTCTCCTCAATGAAGGTTGGCTACTACAGTTGCAAACTCTTCTCTGTCTTCAGCTGTTCTTATTAGCTGTTCAAAATTTAGCCCTGTCCATTGTCGGATGTTTCTGAGCCACGACAGTCTTTTCCTCCCTAGTCCTCTCCTTCCTTCGATTTTTCCTTTCACTATAAGTTGAGCATATTGGTACTTATTATTTCTCAGTATGTGGCCTAGGTATGATGTTTTTCTAACTTTCACTATGTTGAAAAGTTCTCTTGCCTTGCCTATTCTATGCAGCTCTATTCTTCGTTTGAGGTATGCGATGTCCATGAAATTTTGAGAATTCTCCGGTAAATCCACATTTCAAAGACCTCCAACTTATTTACGGTTGATGTTTTGAGGGTCCATGTCTCAACTGCATAGAGAGGAGTCGACCAGACGTAGCATTTGGATAAACGTAGTCGAATTTCGAGTTTTATTCGAGATTCACAAAGCAGTTTTTTTATTTTTTCTGTATAGTTCTATTCTCGATCTTATTTCTAGATCTGGATTTAGGCTGCTATCGATCCAACATCCCAAGTACTTAAATCTATCGACTTGTTCTAAAATGTGCCCATTTATTGTGCAAGGTTGAGGTACGTTTTGTTTTTTTCGGATTGACATCACTTTGGTTTTTTTAATATTTATTTTCATACCAAATTGCTCACAGGTCGAGTTGGTCTTGTCGATGAGTCATTGTATGCCCAAGTCGGAATCTTCAATCAACACCGTATCCTCGGCGTATCTGATTCTGTTGATATTTACGCCATTCACCTTGACTCCATCCTTGGAGTCCTCCAGTGCCTCTTTAAATAGAAACTCGGGGTAAAGATTAAACTGCAGAGGCGACAGAACACATCCCTGTCTAACTCCCCTCCTAATTTCTACTTCTGCGGATGTGGAACCTTCGATCCTAACTCTGGCGTTTTGGTTCCAGTACAAGTTTTTTAGTGAATTGAAGTCTTTTCCATCTAAACCGACTCCTTGCAAACGTTCTAATAGTAGGTCGTGTTTGACTCTATCAAATGCTTTTTCGAAGTCTATAAAGCATATAAAGCACTAATTCACAAGTGAACGAAAATATTTATTATTGAAAGAAGCATGCATATTTGGATGTTTGATATGAATTCGTGGTCAAAAATAGATGCATCGTATTTTAGTCTTCAGAAAACCTCCGAAAAGTCCTCAGAAAACTGAAGAAGTGCGATAGAAAATGTGTTGCTAGAGCGACATAAGAATTATCATGTTTTCATAAATGCTTCACACTTATCCAATACCAGCATAGCTGCAGTTCCGCCTTATCTTTAGAAAACTACTGAACAGTGGCGGTTCTACGGGGGGAATAGGGGAATTTCCCCCGAAACACACTCCAGAATAAAAGAAAAAATTGTTTAAACAAAACATACATTCATACGAGCACACATGCATACCAAGGTATACATGTATCATCATTCTCTCTGCCTTATCCCTATGCGGTGTCGGCTTCCCTAATTGTATTTCTCCACAAAATTCTATCTTGGGTCATATCAATGGTAATCCCCTTTACCAACATGTCCTGCCTTATCGTCTCCCATAGGTCTTCTTTGGTCTTCCTCTCCTACTCCTTCCAGGAATCTGCACTTCAGCTATTCTTCGTATTGGGTGATTAACGTCTCGACGTTGAACATGACCAAACCATCTTAACCTATGGTCTCTCATTTTGGCATCAATTGGTGCCACACCTAGACTTCCCCTAATATACTCATTTCTAATTTTATCCTTCTTTGTCACTCCACTCATCCATCTAAGCATTCTCATTTCCGCCACATGCATTCGTTGTTCCTCTTTCTTTTCCACTGCCCAACATTCAGTTCCGTACATCTTAGCCGGTCTTATGGCTGTTTGATAGAATTTTCCCTTCAGCTTCATTGGAATTTTTCTGTCACACGACACACCTCGCTTCTTTCCACTTCATTCATCCAGCCCTAATTCTACTGCATGCATTTCCATCTATTTCTCCATTACTCTGTAATACCGATCCTAGGTACTTAAAACTATTGCTTTTCACAATCATTTCGTTCCAAAGATACCATTTTATTTGTAGTAACTCCATTTTTAAACGAACATTCCAAATACTCTGTTTTTGTCCTACTAAGTTTTAAACCTTTTTCCTCCAGAGCTTGTCTCCACTGTTCCAGTTTTTGTTCTAAGTCTCTTTCACCATTTCCTATTAACACTACATCATCAGCATACATTAAGCACCATGGAATTCTACCCTGTAGTTTCGCTGTTATCTGGTCCGAAACTAATCAGAATAAATAAGGACTAAGCAGCGAGCCTTGGTGCAATCCTACTTTCACCTGAAATTTATCAGTCTCTCCCACACATGTCCTAACACTAGTCGTTACTCCTTCATACATATCTCTCACAATCTTTACATATTCGCCAATTTGTAAAGATGTCCTTTCTTATTGAGTGCCCACCACAGAATCTCTCGAGGAACTCATATCTTTCTCAAGCTTCATATGCTTTCTCAAGATCAATGAATACCATATGAGCGTTGGTCTCTTTATTCCTGTATTTTACCATCAGTTGCCTTACAATGAAAATTGCATCTGTTGTTGATCTGCCCTGCATAAAGCCAAATTGATTATCGGATATTTCGGTTTCTTCACGTGTCCGTCTATCAATTACTCTCTCCCATATTTTCATGGTGTGGCTAGTAGTTTTATAGCCCTGTAGTTTGTACATTGTTGTATGTCTCCCTTGTTTTTGTAGACAGGTACTAATATACTGCTCCATTCGTCTGGCATTTGTCCAACTTCCATAAGTCTATGAAATAGGCCTACTAGCCAACTTATTCCTTTCTCTCCCAATGCTATACTTCCCCAGGAATATCATCTGGTCCGACTGCTTTTCCTTTCTTTATTTTTTGAAGCGCTTGAGCCACTTCCTCGTTTGTTATTCAGGCTGTCTGTCAAATTCTTCATTTAATAAACCGTCAAAATACTTTCTCCATCTCTTTTTGACATGCTTTTCGTGAATTAGTATTTTATTATTTTCATCTCGGATACATCTAATCTGATTAAAATCTCTTGCTTTCTTTGCTGTCTGTTTGGCTATATTATATATCTTTGCTTCGCCTTCCCTGGTATAAAGTTGATCGTATAGGTTTGAATATGCTTCTGCTTTAGCTTTTGCTACTGCTACTTTCGCTTCCTTTTTGGTGACCATATAGTTTTGAAGATCTATGTCCGATCTGGTTTCTTACCACTTTTTATATAATTTTCACTTTTCTTTTATTTTTCCTTGTACTTCATTTGACCACCACCAAGTCTCTTTATCCTCAATCATTATTTCCTCACGTTTTCCCAAGTATTTCAATAGCCGTCTCTCTACCAAGGTATACATGTATATGTAACCTATTTTAACCTACGCTATATACCTAACAAAACTAATTTTTAAATGGTTATACACTTCGTTATACATTATTGTATATACAGTCGGAAAAATGAAAGAATGCCCATGAACGAACATATTACAAGCTGTATTTTCCTGTCACCGTGTTACACAAAAAAGTGGCCAGCGCAAGTACATGTAATAATTATTATTACATTTACTTGCGCTGGGCAATTTTCTTTGTGACACGGTGACCGGAAAATACAGCGTGTTTTATATGGATAGCGCTTATCAAAAAGGTACCAACAGCCATTTTGCAGTTTTGAGTAAATTAAGATTAAAGATTTATCAGTTTTAAAAATCGGCATTTTATCATTTTTTAGGTTTCTCAATTTTTTTAGGGGAAAGATTGAGTTTAGATATTTGTCTTCTATAAAAAAATATAATAAAATAGTTTTTCTCTTTTTTGTAGTATGAAATGGCGCTTGGTTCTTTTTTGATAAAATCTAAATAATGTATATGGATCTGTTTAAATACTAATTTTAGGATTTGGATCTTTTTATATAAAACTACTGTTTACTTGGATCCTTTTATTAAATAACAGAACATTAATAAGTTGTTCGTACCATTCAATTATAACCTTTTTTTAATAACCTGTCAACATTCATTAAGCGTTCATTACATTTTAATGTACATTTACACTGAAAGTCGATATATGTTTTTGTTCCTTCAATATTCCTTTCAGTGTGTAGTGTTTTTTGTTAACGTCTTTTAATTTTTTTTCTGGATTTAAAAGACTGTCCGGGATATTTTGCAAATCCCCCTTTCTTTAGTCGACCTGTTAGACGAGTGTGGTGTTGTGGTTCGTCTTCTTGTTCATCATCTTGTTCTTGGTCTGTAGAGTCAAATCAGACTCATCAGCTTCTTTCATCATTTTATATATTTCAGCACTTCTTAAAGATGATGATTATCAGAAGGACTTTACGAAAACACGTTAATCAAAAGAAAACCAAATGATTGAAATGAAGAATGTCAAAAGGAATCCAAGCGACATGCGACATGATAAAACTTTCGTCGTTTGGATCCGTTTAGAGATAAACAGAGTCCTATAATTCATAACACGCAACTTGGTAACCTTTGCCAAAAGAGGTCTCTGACGTTTAGTTGGTGCTTGGGAATTTTTAGATAAACAAAGTTTAATATTATCGGCCAGTTAATGTAATTAAGTCAGAAATGGCAATTTGGCGTTTGGTACCTTTTAGATAAGCGCTATCCATATGTTCTTTCATGGGTATTCTTTCATTTTTCCGACTGTACGTACTGTGATTCTGTTTTTGAAAACAGAGAACATAGATACATTATTAAAAAGGACTTACTGATGTATCTTTGTAAGTTGTGACAAGGTTTAAGTGACAGTTTTCTCATGGTTTTGTTGGATATAATAATAACCCATCACCCATAGAACATCACCCATTCAAATGAGGTTTATTGTGCAAAACATTGGATCAAATCTAGTTGTGCCCTAGATCATTGTATTGGGTGATTTTTTTCAAAAAAAATCCTTAAAGAAAATCTGCATTATATGCAAAATTTCTATGTAATAACGTGATTTTTAGGTATTGCCGATGTAGCAAGTGTCAGTGCCGCGGTTCTTCATAAAATTATTATTCAGCATTTTTTTTTTGTAATCAAAAATGGTGCTGTTACTGATATCAGGTTTATATTCTGCATGCGTGAAAACGCGAGAAGTCTTATGCGCATTTTCCGTGGAGGGAGGGGACTTCCAATGAAACATCAACCAAAAGACATAAATCAGATAAACCCAAACTACATAAAAGCCATAGATATTAACTTATGTGCAATAAGTTCCTTTCATTTTCTACCAATAATTCTAACTTTAATCTTCAACCCAATTCGACCTAACTATCGAATTGGGTTGAATTCGTCTGTCTGTAGTTTAAGTTTCATGTCAGCTAATATCTGTTTTATGTTTCAACAATTTGTTTTCTTTAATTCTGGAGCGTGTTACGGGAAATTCCCCTATTCTTCCCATAGATCCGCCACTGTTCAGTTTTCTAAAGGCAAGGAGAAACTGCAGCTATGCTTGTATTAGATAAGTGTGAAGCATTCATGAAAACATGATAATTCTTATGTCGCTCTAGCAGCACATTTTCTATTACACTTCTTCAGTTTTCTGAGGACTTTTCGGAGGTTTTCTGAAAACTTAGATACGATATACGATGCATCTATTTTTGACCACGAATTCATATGCAACACGCAAATATGCATGAAGAAAATGAGTGGCTCTTCTTTCAATAACGATTATTTTCGTTCACTAGACCGTGAATTAGTGCACTTAACGTAAAACGAACACCTGAATCCAATAACGTAGCTTCAGAATAATAGATTTTCAGACCTAGGTCCCATCTACTTTTTTAATCTACGCACCTAGAACTTTCATTTGCAGAACTTTCCTTAAATTTGACCGGGGCCATTTTTACATAAGGCGTGTTGCGGGGTCCTTTTACAAATAACTTACGTCAAAGGTTTAAAGTACCACTATAAAGAGAGGGATACAATTTTTTGAATTGAAAAAAATTGCTTATGCAGTTTTAAGAACTTAGTCGGATTATTAAAAATCTTTTGCCCCCTTATTTGTTTCACCTTGCGAACAGAACAACACGCGCACTAAAGTTTAAAAAATCGCCTTCACTTATTTTTCTCCACTTCTGCATCTAGTTTATTATTACTTCCTCTAGGGTAGAACTACCTGGTTAAAGAAATTATCTGATAATGTCTGAAAAATCATACAATGAATTATTGTTGTTTTTATTGGTACCTATAATTCGAAATACATAATAATTATAATACGAGAAAATATTTTTCCTCATGAACAGCTAAAATAAGATATCTCGCAGAAGGTAAAATCTAAAATCCAAAGAAGTTTACAGTATCCTACTTTAAGAGGACTTTTACTTTCTAAATGAGAAAAAAAAATTAAAAACTGTCTTTTTCCAATTTAGAATTTTTTTTAATTCTTAATTTTTTTTAACTTTTATTTTTTTTACTGTCTTTTTCCAATTTAGAATTTTTTTTTAATTCTTAATTTTTTTTTAACTTTTAATATTGTTAAAAAAACTATACGTTAAATTAATATTGTTTAAGTATTATTGAATAAACAAAATCATCTAAGAGATTCTCAACACTATATGGGCAATATCTACATCTACATTATACAATAACGGATATTGTATATCAAATATCTTTAAATGTTTGATTTGACAGGGGCAGAGACTTTCGTTGATACAATGCAAAAACAATAATACAAATCGCACATTCGCTCAAACAGTGGCATAAGTCAAAGATCAATATTAAGGCTACGGCCAGACAGCAGTACGGCTGTAAGAGCAGTAAAATGAAGCGCGAAAATGGGCCCCACGGTGAGTGTAGTGGATGGCCAAACTGAGCTGTAAAATATCGCGCAGCAACATCAAACGCGCCCATCTTCGGCATCGTCTCGCAAACGAATAGTCCTGGTTCCAAATTTGTAGCTCATCTAGCCACAACAACGACCAAAACACTGTCTCTCGACACGCCCCAATTTACATCCCCGTCTGGCCATGCTTTTTACTGCAGCTACTGCCGCTTCATTTTACAGCGCTTACTGCTCTTACGGCGCCGTAAATTAGCGCCTGTCTGGCCTAAGCGTTTGGACACACGGGCGGTTTTTTATTGCCGCCGTAAGAGCAGTAAAAATCAGCGCGAAAATGGTTCCCACGGTGAGAATAGTAGATGGCCAGACTGTTGCTGCGCGGTATTTTACAGCTCAGTCTGGCCATCTACTATTCTCACCGTGGGACCCATTTTCGCGCTGATTTTTACTGCTCTTACGGCGGCCGTAAAAAACCGCCCGTGTGGCCAAACGCTTAGGCTAAGGCCACATGGGCGATACTTTACGGCGCCGTAAGAGCAGTAAACCTAACGAGACATTGGTTGACTAGCTCCTATTTCATCTAAAATTGGTGGAGGAGTTAGTCAACCAATACTATTACGGCTTACTGCTCTTACGGCGCCGTAAATTATCGCCCGTGTTTCCTTTCGCTAAGCGTTTGGCCACACGGGCGGTTTTTTACGGCCGCCGTAAGAGCAGTAAAAATCAGCGCGAGAATGGGTCCCACGGTGAGAATAGTAGATGGCCAGACTGTTGCTGCGCGATATTTTACAGCTCAGTCTGGCCATCTACTATTCTCACCGTGGGACCCATTCTCGCGCTGATTTTTACTGCTCTTACGGCGGCCGTAAAAAACCGCCCGTGTGGCCAAACGCTAAGAGTTTTATTTACGTTTGGTGTTCGATATAAATATGACACAAAACTAGAAAAAATAGCAAACCATACATTAGTTTAAATAAGTAATAAACAGTCTTAGTTTTTTAAAATAACTTAACATAATCGCAATTTTCGCGACCTTGAAAACAATTCAGTTGGAAATAAATTACTCATTTTTCATAAACATTTATTTTTAGCAAGAATAAACTTCTTACTTTTGCCAATTATTCATTCATATTTATTAATTAATGTTTGAAAGTGCTTTCAAGACTTGAACGAATCTGATCAACAGACCACATGGCCAGCAACGTAATGCTCCAATAAAGACAATGGCCTTTTCTATTAATAACCAGTTCATTAGCAAACAGAAAACGTATTAATAGAATCTGCATACTTTATACCTTTTGTGAAAGGAGACTTGTTTATGATTTGCTTCGGTGATTTTTATATGACGATGATCGTGTTAATGAACAATGGATATGGTTTTATGTAATTAAACTATTATAAAAGTAAAGCACATCGTTAGAGACTGGTTTTTAATTATGCATTTTATGGCAATTCATTTTTATAATTTAGACCCGTAGTACTTACAGTTTCTGACGGTTTTTGCTGTAGATTTTAAAGAACCGCTTGGATTGACATGAAATTTGGCATACGCATAGCTAACATGTCACAAGAAAAAAGTGAAAAATAACTTGGCAGATATTAGAATAAATGGAGACATGGAGCAGAGATTACAAGCGTACAAGTACTTAGGCTGCTGGGTGAATGAAAAATGGGACTTATCACAGTAAATCAAACGCAGAATTTGAGCAAGCTAGAACCTCATTTAGGAAAATGCTAAAGGTACTAACCAACTAAGAGCTAAAAATTACGCTAGGAATACGCTTATTACGCTGTTATGTAATCAGCATTTGGTTCTATGGAATGGAAGCATGGATACTCACGGAAACAATGTGCAAGAGGACTGATGCTTGTGAAATGTGGCCTTACAGCAGAATATATAGGATATCGTGGATGAACAGACTAACAAGTCAAGCGGTAATGCATCGGCTAAACAAAAAAAGAGAAGTACTGAATATCATAAAAAGAAGAAAACTAGAGTACTTTGTCCACGTGATGAGAAATCCTAAATATGAAATGCTACATTTAATTATCCAAGGAACTATGGATGATTTTTTACATTGCTTCATAACCGTTGACGAAACTGGGATCCACTGGTACTCACCAGAAACCAAGGAACAATCGATACAGTGGAGTTCACCGCGCGAACGTGCTCCGAAAAAGGCGAAGAGAAAAAACAGCCCCAATTGGGGAAGAAAAAAATTGCTCTTCTACCATGACAACGCACTGGCTCACACCTCCGCCGTCGCCATGGCCAAACTGGTCGAATTGGGCTACGAACTGTGGCCCCATCCACCGTATTCTCCAGATTTGGCACTGTACGACTTCTTTTTTTTCTTCAAACTTAAACAAGTCACCCACCGGGCAGATATTTAAATCGAACAAGGAGTTAGTCGCCGTCATGGAAGCCTAATTTGCAGAACTCAAGAAAACGTATTTTTCAGACGGGTTAAAGAAGGAGCTGGGTCATGTGCGCTACCACGCACATCTGGGAGACATTCTCCTGTCGGCTACATGGAGAAGCGCTTAATGGAGGATCTATTAGCAATGTCACATGTGATTTATTTACCACAGTGGCGAATCTAGACATTTACCTTGGGAGGAGAAATTTGCCTTAGGGGGAAGGGAACTTTCAATGAAACACCAACCAAAAGACATAAAAAAGATAAATTCAAACTACATAAAAGACATAAATAATAACTTTTTTGCACGATTGATCATTTTTGACCGTTTACCGTGACAGATTTTACGTCAGTAGGTGACATTTACTAGCCACTCGACGGTAAGTAATCCAACTCGACGGTAAGTACTCCAACTCGACGGTAAGTAATTCACTTACCGTCGAGTTAAAAAATCTCTTAATTTTAATTTATTTTTTGAAAGAATAAACAAAACTAACGAATTATTTATTAATATTGAAACTTATGGTACAATTTGTTAAATTATTTAATGAAATCCCACTTGTTTGGGCTGTGGTTTCACTTCTAACAGAAACTCCTGCAGAATCGCATACATTAGTAGTATTACCAGTATTGCACAATATTTTTTCGGCAAAATCTATTTTATTTTGAAGAGAATCTTCTACATAGCTTTCTGCCACTGTCGATGAACGCCAACCTCCATGACGCTTTAATCCGAGGACATAAACACCTTTATTAGCCAAAAGCGTTGCTGATGTCCTCCTGAACGAATGGCCAGTATAGTTCTCGGGATTAGGCAAATTTAAGAATTTGGCAATTTGAGAAGGCCAGCCCCCGATTGTCCCTTTCCCTATTACTTGCGCACAACATTTTCCTTTGGCGTATCTTAAGAACAAATGATTTGATTTTACTTGTAATAGACGAAGTTTTATATACTTTTGCAGAATTTCTAAATATGGAATTTTATCGTCTGGTTTATTAACGACTGTAAAAGTACGCTGGATGTTCGTTTTTGTATTGGGTACTTTTACAATCATTAAACCATCGGTTTGTTAAATGTCATTCATAGTAATATTATATAATTCTTCTCTTCTACAGGCACCAGATATTCCCAATATCATTGCGACCTACAAATTATGAAAAAATCTTCATTAGAGTATTTCTTTTACCTAAACTAGCTTATATTACCTTGTGAACTAGAAATTCTTGATCCGGTGCTTCCATCAGAAATTTTTCAAATTGCTCCCGTGTAAAAATGCTCGCTTTCTTAGGTCTATAGCCAACATTTTTTCTCTTCAAATACGCGATCAAAGTTTAAAACTTGGAAATATCAGTGCCATCATAAAGAAAAACGGTGGATTTAATCATTGAATATTCTGCCCAGAGACTTCCAGGAGCTTTCAACTGCATATGTCTTTGAACGAAATATGCCAATAGAGTCTTTTCTTCGATTCTTAAATTCTTGCCTTCGCACCATTTTTTAAAACTTTGGTAGGTATTTTGATAACGGATTTTGGATTTTTCGGGAATAATTGCGGAACACCCTTCTTCCCAAGCCCGTTCAATTTCTTCAAATTCACTTTCGCTCATATTTTAATTTATAATAATCAAAATTGTACTTAAAATTATTGACAACTAAATAAAAACTCAATTCTCCATTGTTGTTATGCACCCTAGTTACTACTTAACAACCAAAGTATCTATCTTGATAAAATGAATGAAACTAGTCAATATGACGAAAATGTTTAATTTTATAATTTATAAGGTTATCAACCATGCAAAAAACGTTATAAGCATGTCGAACGTTAAGGGTAACCGATCTCAGACAATAATTGGAGTCGTCGCTCCGCTCCTCCTCCAAACAATTGTCTTCGATCGGTGTAAAACCCTTACCGTTCTCCATATTTAATATACTAATTAAACGCTTTTCTTTAGTTCAATAGTTTGCGTCAAATCTTTGACTGCCTTTTCTCCAATGAATGAAAATGAATGAAACTTTGCAGACATATGCATTCGTGGGAACAATACACGAATAATCAATAAATTTTTTTATGTTTATTAATTGTTTAAATAAAACAAAAACGATTTTAATGAAAAATGCTTAAATTCTCTTGTTTTTTACAATGTAAAAACTTGAAACTTTTACGGATTGTAGCTAATGATATGAACTATACATAATTTCACTTTTTACTTAAATTGTTTACGTTATGCTTCATAAATAAACAATAAAGTTTCAAATTTTGAATGCTCATATATTTGTTTATATAAAAATCGGCGCTTATTCGTGTCAAATTTCAATACGATACGAAATAAAACTTAACCAAAACTCTAATTAAAAAAATTCGCGTTTTTATCGTAGTCTTAGAAAAACCAGCTGTAGAGACGTTTTGTGCTACAATTAACATTAGAATTCGTTTTGGCGTATTAATTAAACGCTTTTCTTTAGCTCAATCGTTTGGGTCAAATCTTTAGACGTTAGTTTGACTGCCTTTTCTTCAATGCAAATGACTGAAAATTTGCAGACATATGCATTCGCGGGAACAATACACGAATAGTCAATAAAAAAAATTTATGTTTATGAATAATTGTTTAAATAAAAAAAACTATTTTAACGGAAAATGCTTAAATTCTCTTGTTTTTTTACAATGAAGAAACTTGAAACTTTTACAGATTGTAGCTAATTATATGAACTATACATAATTTCACTTTTTACGTTAATTGTTTACATTATACTTCATAAATAAACAATAAAGTTTCAAATTTTTTGCCGATTCCGACTACTTTTCATGTAAATACATCATATCGCTGGTACCTATGATTAATGTGATTCCTAATACAGTTCCAGTGAAAATAATAACTCTTTGATAAGTGTTGGCGATACAATTTTTTTTATATGCGTGTCCGCGAAGATTATAACTCCTAAAATATTTATAACGAAAAGATTTAGTTCATAATAGATGCCGACGAAAACAATTATTTCCCTTTCTGTTTCTGCCGACGAAAACAATTATTTCTGAGAACTTTTTAGTAATTATAATTTTCGTGGACCCACAAACAAAAATTATGTTTTTTGCTGATACTCCTCAAAAAATAAATGTTTTCGCCAACACTTTATTAGGGATTATAATTTTCACAGTCATATTATAATCGAAAATAATATTTTTCGCGGCGTTCATTGAAAGTTCTACTCTTAAGGGCATTTTTTGGAGTTGTACTAATCGTAGGTGGTGGCGATATGTTTTATACATATTTTAATAAACATGACGATATATTTTAATGTTTGAAAAGTGTAAGAGTAAAAAGTAAAAAATTAAAAAATACGAAAATTTTTAAGAAACGCGTTTCTTTAGTTACGAGTGACTAAAATTAAAAATATTATGAAAAGATCAACTAAAAAGCAAAAAATAAAAAAAAAATGAAAAAATCAAATACATTCGTTAAAGAAAAGCGTGGGGCGAAAACCTTTTATTCGATGAAGACGCCCCACGCATTTCTTTGACGAATGTGTTACATTTTTTCAATTAATTTTTTATTTTTTGCTTTTCAGTTGATTTTTTTATAATATTTTTAATTTTAGTCACTCATAACTAAAGAAAAGCTTTTCTTAAAAAATTTTTTTTCATATTTTTTTATATGCATTAAGTTTACTCAATTTTCCTAACTGGCGTGTTTATTGGGTTGAATTTGTCTGTATGTGGTTTAAGTTTCATGACAGCTGATATATTTTTATGTTTCAACAATTTATTTTCTTTAATTTTGAACCTTCTTAGAGGGGAGTGCGGAATTTCCCCATTTTCCCTCCCCGTAGATCCGCCACTGGTTTACCATTAAAATAAAATTGTTTAAATGTTTTTCATCTTTTGACAATCGCTGATATGATAGGCGCCAGAAAATCTATTTGAAATTATTTTAGTTTTAATTCTGGATACTTTCACTCATTCATTTTACAATATGTATAAAAGCATAATATGCGTTAATTAGCTACCTACTTCAGAACCGGCGCTAGGGTATGAGGCGCCCGCCTGCAAAACTAGCATAGGCGCCCTTTGGTTTCTTTTAAAGTAGTATTTTGTATAACACTAGCAGAAAAAAAGCTCATTTTGGCGCCCCCAAACAGGGGCGCCCGCCTGCAGTGCATCCCTTGCAGTCCCGTTATCGCCGGCCCAGAGCTACTTAATTTTAAAAAGTAAGTAAACTCTATACTTTTACCGATATTGTTTATACATTATGTTGGTCGGTATGAAAAGTAAAAAATATTTATCCAAACAGTTCAAGGTTCCGTAAATAATAATGTATCTTTTGTATTTAAATTCTTATTTGCATAATGAATGTTTATCAAACGTTTTTAATCACAAACAACCGTTAAAGTTACTAACTACCGACAAAAGATTTCAAAATATCGTAAAAAAATATATCCTAACCTTCACGTAAAAGTAAAATCTATTTCTTTCGATAAACGGACGTAAATAACCTCACATTGTTCTTTAATTTTTTCAAAACATAACTTTTTTTGGAGATTGCATGTCTATTTTTTTTGTATTCTGTCTATTGTATCAAAAACTATCTTTCTGATTTTTTCCGTGAGGTGCGCCATTTTAAAAAATTGGGAAAACTGTTTTTTTAGGGGGTTTTCTACATTTTATAGAGTTAAATATAGGTCAACTCAAGGTTTTGTTACTAGATGATGTATACATAATTTGAAATAACTGAGTATTTTAGTATATTCAAAAAATGGGAAACACCTCTAAACCCCCCAAAAACTATGTTTTTTTTTTTAATTTTTAAAGGTTGTGCGGTTAATCATATAGGCCTGGATCCCGCGTACCAAAAAATGTTTATTAATAGCAAGCTTAAAATTTGTTATTAGCTTAACGGTGTCTAGTAGGACAAACTTTGATGTACGGGAACACTGGAACAGGGGAAGTTTTAATGGTGGAACAGGTTAGAGGTTTCGAATGTCAGACTACGAAAAAAAGGACTAGCAAAAAAGGTCTCCTGTGATTTTTCTCTAAAATTGATTGTTGTGGAGTTTACGCGATTTAAAATTTGAAAAACGCGAAAATAGCCATTTTCAAGGCTTAATAACTCGATTAAAAATTATTATGAAAGTCAAATATTGACAAAATCAAAATTTAACCCCCCCCCTACAAGATCCTGAAAAAATTTTTGTCATTATTTTATTAGGTACTAAGCTGTAATTTGTAATTATTAACAATGAGCGCTGAGCGCGTATTGAGGTGGCCGTCCGCGAGAGAGATGTACCATTCATTGGATGTTTAAAAAAACTATCGATTGGAAGTCAAAAATACGTTTTAAAAAAATGAAAAGGAAACTTTGAGGTTATGTACACTCGACTACGGGTCCATAAAAAATAGGCATGTTTTGTAGAAGCCTCATAAAATTTTTAAATTAATTGCAACTCAACTAAATAAAACAAAATAGAAAAATTCACGTTTTTGGTTGTGGGACTGGGGCTAAAAATGCGATGAGTCTTATTTTTTAATCACATATAACGTAAAAAAAATGAAAAAAAAAAAGATATTCAGGATGATATGATCTTAAAAAATTTCATTAAACCCACAAAAACTCTTACAAAACTAAAAAAACATGGTTTTTGGGGGGTTTAAAGGTGTTTCGCCCAATTTTTAAATATCCTAAAATACTCAGTTATTTCAAATTATACATAATATAAAAATATTGCAAAAATTTGAAATTATTTTCTGAAATGTAGTTTACTTGAAGACAAACTGAGTAACAGATACTGAGAAAAAAATTAAAACGAAAAAATGATGTTTTAGTGGGCATGTTGAGGTAGGCCTGGATCCCGCGTACCAAAAAAAGTTGATTAAAAGCAAGCTGAAAATTTGTTAATAGCTTAACGGTGTCTAGTAGGACAATTTTTTTACATAATCACATTATTGAGACACCCCAGAATAAGGTTCAAGAAGTCACCCATGTGAAGAGTGGTTCCAATTTGTTTAAACAATTTTTTTTAAACAAATTGCAAAAATTAGTGTTTTTGGCCCGGACAAATTTGTTTAGGTTTTTTGGACCATTCTGAACAAAAAAAGGTCTCTTGTAATTTTTCTCTAAAGTTGATCGTTTTCGAGTTATAAGCAATTTAAAATTGAAAAAAAAAACGAAAAATGGCGATTTTCAAGGCCCAAAAGCACCAGTAAAAAATATTATTTTTGAGGTTACCACGTGCCTAAATTAAAATTCAAACCTTCTTGTATCTGTTCCCGACGAGTATTTTGGGCTTATTTTATTTTAAACTATTGTTTTTTAATTGTTAATGCGGCACTCACGACAGGGCGGGCGCTCGGGCTGTCGCGCGTCTGGACTGTTGGCGATGTCAACGAACTACAGGGGGCGCTTTGACAGATGATCAGCTGATCACGCACGTAGGAAAACAAAACAGAGCTACCATAACCTTTGTATGCGAATCATTGTTGTGTGTAAAAAATATCCTTATTTTTATCTTTCATTTTATTTTTTGTTACCTAACGCAATGGAAAATAAAGAAATTGAAGTTAGTCTGCTCGATATTTTGAAATATATAGGAGACACTAAAAGACCTTTAAAAGAAGAAGAGGCCTTGTTAAAGGCTGGCCACGTTGTGTTGTGTGGCAAATACAATAACAAATTAGTCGGTTTGTGTCTGAAAACGACTAATTTAAATGGTGCCCCACATGAAATCACTGTAGATGTGTTAAGAGACGAGTGGGTGGCAAAATGCATTTGTAAAGCCGGCCAGGGAGGAATGTGCAAACATGTGATTGCAGTTTTATTACAAGCCCAGAGGTAAGTGTGTTTTAGTAGATTTTTTTGAGTTATTGCGATTTAACGGTGTATTTACATATTTCAGTACTAAGTACATACCAAGTTACATACTTGTAGACAAGATGAACTAGAAGCACTAAGTTGTACTGATGTAGAACAAGTTTGGGGCAGTTATAGTGGGAGTTTTAAAAATAATTCCTTAGAATATAGTAAACCTGTACCTGTGAAGGAGTTCTGACATGCCGCTAAAAGGAAACGAAATATACAGCCTACCGGATCACTAGATCAAGCATATGAAAAAATATTTCAAGTTGTACAAGGTGAGTTTTACATGAATATTTACTTTTCGTAGCCAAATGATGCTTATATACTAGACTAGCCATAGAGGTACAGAAATCTTGAAATTAAATAAAAACTGAAGGTTTTTATTAGAAAAAAATGAGTGGCCAATTATTTCATTACTTTTGTAACATCCTGTTATACGCTTCTGCAGAATCCAGAGAATTATTTCATTTTTCAAAGCTCACAATGCAAATTTTTTTGAGACGAGGGGAAGATACTACAAATCCATTGTATTAAAGGTCATAATGATTTGAGAAATATTGCTGTTGTGTATGTGCACATTAAAGGTCACTGCATATTATCATGTACTTAGCGTTTCCAGCATGAAGCATCTAGTTTTCGAAAAATATGATTAAATGGTTTTAAATATTGTCCTTTTCATGATCATTTTTCAGTACGTAACAAATGATAGGAAAAAGGGTAAGTCTGTGATAATACACATTTATGACATTTATTCTTACATAACATTTTAGTTAAATCTGACAGTTGTCACATTTTATTTTCAATTTGGAATAAAAACAAATCAAATGTGTTTCTTGCATTTATAAAATGGTATTTTCTTTGATTTGTATAGCCTTATAAATTATACAGATTATATTTGTAATATTATTATCTAATTAAAAAAAAATTAGTTTTTTTATTGTGGCGCCATCTATCGACAACTAAAATAACTAGAATAAATGTTATAAATGTCACCGACGAAATGTAATCACCGACGTGCCTTTTTTTCTGTCACATACAATTTAATGCGTTAGAAAGAAATCGATAAACTGTGACGCACTGAAAGATGATCATGAGAAAAAGAATATGAACAATTCACACTGTCTGGAACTTATCGTATCAGACACCTTTCAGTAAAATCAGGTTTTTCAGAGACTACACTGCGTGCGTGATATACGCAGCGACTTTAAGAACAAATATTTGATAGGCATATTCATGATGTTAAGTCACAATGAAAACCTCTCATGGATTTCGGCTGAACTAGCTTTGAGGGTGTTTTCAATGTCAAACTCTGAGCGCATGTGCATTTTAAACAAGTAGGTAATATTCATTATTTATTTTTACATGTTTTTTTCTACAAATTTTATATACAATATCTCCACCAGCTTTTACTGAAACGTGAAGATTCCATGTTAATCATTTTATATTAACCAAAAATTAATTTAAAACATGTAAAAATAAATAATGAATATTACCTACTTCTTTCAAACGCATATGCGCTCAGTGTTTGACATTGAAAACACCCTCAAAGCTAGTTCAGCTGAAATCCACAAGAGATTGTCATTGTGACTAATATTGACATTGAGAATAATAGTAACAGATATTTTTAAAAAAAATTTTATGTGATGAGCATTTTGTATTAATTGTCACTTGTAGTTCCAGGTTCTGCCCTCAAGTTATTTGTTGAAGGTCGAAGTTCGGGGAGAGCGACACCTGATAATATTCCAAGGATAACTGATTTTGAAGCTGCATTGTTTAATCACTTTATATCAGTATCCAATGATATAAAACAATTAATGTTATTAAGTGCTTGTGAACAATCAGCTATAAACTT
Organism: Diabrotica virgifera virgifera; assembly: GCF_917563875.1. Taxonomy (NCBI): domain Eukaryota; kingdom Metazoa; phylum Arthropoda; class Insecta; order Coleoptera; family Chrysomelidae; genus Diabrotica; species Diabrotica virgifera. Next base: position 130,545,844 of record NC_065449.1, read on the forward strand.
TTACAATGAATTTGTAAGTGTTGAACAGTGTGAAGCGGGGAGTATTTGTAAAAATACAAGGCAACAGACTAGCGAAAATAAAATGTGGATGCAACATCGGCAGATAAGAATAACAGGTACCTCTGCATATAATTTATACACATATTATTGTGACAAGAATACATCCTGGGAAACAAAATTATTAAAAATAATGTTTCCTAAATTCGCTGGAAATCATGCTACCAGGTATGGTAAAAACTGTGAAAAAATTGCTAAGGAATGTTTAGAGGAAAAATATAATTTCATTTTATATGAAACAGGGTTAATTATTAATCATAATAGCCATCATCTGGCATTTAGTCCAGATGGATTTATAAAAGAAAATGGAGAGGTGCAGTTGATAGAAATAAAGTGTCCTTTACAAGGAAAAACTAGTGGAATTGATGAGTTTATGAACACTTTAAATTTCCTGTATGTGGATGAAGAAAAAAAAATACGCTTAAAATCTAAACATGCCTTTTATGGGCAAATACAATTAGGCCTTGCACTGTGCAATTTAAAAACAGCTAAATTATGCATATATTCAAAGCACGAGGACAATTGTCTCATTGTTGAAGTTTCAAGGGATGACAATTTCATATTTAATTTAATTAGTACATTAAGTATAATTTATTTTGATTTATATTTACCATTATTGTCAAAAAATAAAGATGACTTACTAATTAATAAATAGAAACAATAAATTGTTGAGTTTTTATCTTATCTATTATTTCCTACCCATAAGACGAAGAGTACTAGAGGAAGATTACAAAGAAAAAAATAGGGAGGTAAAAAACGAGCTAGATTGGACAAAAGGTTGGACATAGAGCAAATTGCAGAAGCCCAAATACATGACACACAGATGCTACACGCAATAACAAAAAGACTGCCGGAGTTACAAAAATAAAAGGGAAAGGAGGAGATATACTTACAAGACAAAAAGAAGTAGCAGAAATATGGACTCAATTTTTTGCAGAATTGTACGATGAGGACATGGAATTCAATATAGTTATAGAAGAAATAGAAAGAATTGAAGTGTTGAACATAAATGAAAAAGAATTTTCGAGAGACGAAATAAGACATGCAATAAACTATTTAACAAATGACAAAGCATCAGAAGTAGATGAAATACCAGCAGAATTAATGAAGGAACACTTAACTCTTTCAGTGGATATGTTTTATCTATTACTGAAAAAAATATGGACTGATTAAAAAAATACCTATAGAATGGAATGATAGTAAAATTATCAAAGAAGGGAAACCTTGCTTTATGTGAAAATTGGAGATCAATCACTCTGTTAAATGTTGCTAGTAAAATAATTGCGAGGATCATCCTGGAATGAATAAAGACCCCATAAATGAAAACCTTAAAATGAACCAAGCAAGATTTCGGCCGAACAACTCGTGTATAGATCATGTAAACACTTTAAGAATCATTTTGGAAAGATAACGGGAAAAGAATGGAGAAATTTTTATTAATTTTATAGACTTTGAAAAAACGTTTGATTCAATTAACCGAAACATGATGTGGAATATACTGAAACACTACGGAATATCAGACAAATATATTAGGACAATAAGGCTCCTTCACGACCAATGTACTGCAAGAGTTGAGCACCAAGGTGAACTATCCGAACAAATAAATACTAAAAAAGGAGTTAGACAGGGATGTGTTCTGTCACCTATGCTGTTCATAGTAATAATATATTGGATAATAATATTGATTGGATAATTTAACGCTCAAGGCGGGACTCGAGCAATGACTGGTGAGGCTAGCAACCTTACCATCAAACCTTTTGCTACTGAAACACTGATGTGCCCTTTGCTCCACTATGGAGCTATAATATGATATATTATTTCCTAAATACATATAAATAAAACACTTGGTTGTTTTTATATCATTATTATTCCAAAATGGTACAATTTTTTTATGCTCGATTAGCATAAAAAACAAGCAACATTACGATTTGTTTAATGATGGAATAATAAGTAACTTATTTCTAACCTAAACTAACTTTTTCTAATCTGAAGTCTTACTTAGCAGTATTTCTTTAGTTACTATTATGATATTTATTATATTTTTACATATTACAATATGTAAATATTGTAATATATAAATATAATAAATGTCCTAATCGTAACTAAATTATAATATATACATATTATATTTATTATTTACATATTACTACCGATCGTTTCTGTACAATAGGTGAACTTAACTTTAATATGAACATTGGTAAAACAAATATGAATACATTTAAGACTAGTTACATTAATTACAACAAATTAAGAGAACTATTAAGAAACTAAAATTATAACACTTTAAAATAAAATAAAAGAATCTACTTATGTAAAAAAATAAGACAGACTGAAGTTAAACAGAAAAAATGGATAACATAAAACCAATACACAAAAAAATAAGACAGACTGAAGTTAAACAGAAAAAATGGATAACATAAAATCAATACACAAAAAATAAATTATATAAAAAAATTATTCAAAAACCACATGAACAAATTCTTAAACAAGAATACAAAAATTTTCTGACAAATTAAAAAAAAAATACCAAGGCTGAATATTTTAAAAACGAAATTACTAATAAACCCAATAGTAAAATTAAAAATATGTGGAAGGATATTCGTGAACTGACCCGAACTGAGGTTAATTCTGTTGGCGTTAAATAGTTAGTAGAGGTTGATCGGATTATAAACTTTGATTTGGATATCGCTAATACCTTTAATAGTTATTTTTTAACTATTGGTTGTTAATGGCGGGTTAATTAAATCCTAATTTAATTGTTGTTAATGACGGGTCGGCTACTAGAGCTACTCCTCCAGGGAATATGAAATCTGTTGTAGATCTTACTATTATATCCTCTAGTTTATGTCCATCCTTTGACTGGACTGTTCTTCCAGATACCTATGGATCAGATCATTTTCCAATTAGACTTTCTGTGCAGAATATGAAAATTGAAAATAGAACTTTTATATCTTCGGCTAAATGGTCGATGTCTAATGCAAACTGGGATAATTTTAGAAACAACGTAGAAAGTGCCTTCAGACACGAACCAAATAAAAACCAAACAAACGAAATGATTTTCTTTTTATTAGATTCTATTACTGATGCAGCCAACAAATCTTTCAAAATTATCAAACCGTCAGTCAAATCTTTCAAATCGCCACCATGGTGGGATGATGAATGCCTCACTGCTTCTAACGCTAGAAAAAATTCCTTTAAAATTTATAAATCTAATCTTACCCTTTCAAACTTCATGGAATATAAGAAGAATGAAGCTATATGTAAACGAACTTTCCGCTCAAAAGCTAAATCTAGTTGGGCTCGGTTTTGTTCCTCACTTACTAGGCAAACTTCACCTTCAGAGCTTTGGAAAAGGGTAAACAAAATTCAAGGTAACAAAAAGTACACCGCTAATGATGAATGTATGGTAGAAAGGCTCTTTACAAAAATCTCTCCGGATTATGTCCATTTACCACTATTTATGCCGAGCATCTCTACTAATGACCACTTTTTACTAACCCCCATTTCAGCTGACGAACTTAAAGCAAATATCAAGAGTTCTAAAAATACAGCCCCTGGTATTGACGGCATTAACTATAGTATGCTATTAAACCTACCTGCAATTGCTATATATTATTTGTGCAAAATATACAACAATATTCTACTTAAAGGAGATCATTGTGACGCCCTCAAACAATGCCTGGTTATTCCTATACCCAAACTAAACCAGCGTACCGACTTAAGGCCTATCTCTCTCATGTCCTGTTTGCTTAAAACATTTGAACGAGTTATGAAAAGCAGATTAGAATGGTGGTGTGAGAACAAAAATATATTTCCAGTGTCTCGGTATGGCTTTCGTAGGAACAAGGGAACTATTGATTGTGTTTCTCAATTAACAACTGATATTCAATTATCATATTCAAATAATAATTATCTATCTGCCATTTTTCTTGATATTTCTGGGGCTTATGACAACGTCAATTTAAATCTATTGTTCGAAAAACTGAAGCACATAGGTATTCCACCTTTGTGTGCTTATGTATTAGTAAACCTATTCCTTAATAGACAGGTATTTATTAGATGTAATGATAGATTGATTGGCCCAAGAGTAGTGCATCAAGGTTTACCACAAGGATCAGTCCTCAGTCCCTTGTTGTTTAATCTATACACTCTAGATCTCCACAGTATAGGAATTAGATGCAGTATATTACAATATGCAGATGATTTCTGCTTTTACAATGTGAATAAGTTGTACCAACAAAGTATTAATTCAACTAAGATGGTACTGGGTGATGCAAGAGAGTATTTTTTTAAACAAGGATTTGACCTTACTGCAAATAAATCAGCGGTGGTGTTTTTTACGCGACATCGCTTACCTGGTATGACCAGCATCATGATTAACAACCTAAGTATAACCGTTCATAAGCACTACACTTATCTTGGTATTACATTGGACACCAAGTTAACATGGGATGAACACATTAATAAGTGCTTAATAAAATGTGAGAAAAGTTTAAATATTCTTAAAGTAGTTAATCGCTATCGATGGGGTGCTAACCCTAAAATTAATTTAATGTTTTATCGTGCATATACCAGATCCATTCTCGACTATGGAAGCATTCTATATGGATCTGCCACAAACAGTCGCCTTAAAAAACTAGATCGCATTCAATATAAGGCTCTGCGGTTAGTTCTAGGTGCGCTCAAGTCTACGCCTATAGAGAATCTTTTAGCTGAATCCATGGAGCCTCCTTTACATTTAAGACGACTATTTTTGGCTGAAAAATTTATTCTTAAATGCCAATCTTACAACCAAACTGAACTACTACAAAAAATATGTGACATCTCTGTTTCTAATCTTGTCGACAAATGGTGGCACAACAGGAATTCTCCTATTTTAGCAGTGGCATACTCGAACGTTTCTCAGCACCTAAACAGTCCAGGTGAATTAACTTTCTTTAAATCGAGTTTTAATATATCTTATGCCAATGTTAATGTTTGGTTCCCAAATTTTGACAGTGAGAATCCAGTTGACTTTCAGCAACATATAGCCAAGCTTGATAATCCATGCAGGATTTTCACAGATGGTTCAAAATCAAGATTGGGAGTTGGATGTGCTGTATATATTCCGGATCACCAAGAATCCTTGATGTTCAAGTTAGATAAACAATGTTCCATATACTCTGCAGAAATGTTCGCGATTTATCAAGCTCTAGAATGAGCTGTCAACAAAAAAATTTCTAACAAGCAAGTTGTAATTATGTCAGATTCAAGATCTTCGTTATTAGCTCTAGAAAACACACGTAAACATTTATATAAAAATAGCCTTGTCGTCAAAATTTTAGAAAACCAACTAAAGCTACTGGAAAAACAGACTTCTGTAACTTTCGTCTGGGTAAAAGGACATATTGGTATTTCCGGTAACATAAAAGCAGATCTTTTTGCTAAAGAGGCAATCTTAAAAGGATCGGAAATAACTTGGCTAGGTAGAAGCGATCTAACAGCTACTCGCAAGAAAAGTTTGAAACAAAATTGGGATATTGAGTGGCACGCTTTCTGCAATCGAAGCAACAATCTCTACACCAAAATTCATCCTAGTTTACCTACTGAGCCTTTTGCTATCAGAAGTTATCCCAATAGAAATATATATGCCATGTTTATTAGATGTCTCTTTAATCATGCCACTGTCAAGTCATACCTCTATAGATTTAAGCTATCCGAATCAGATCTTTGCGATTGCAATGGATATGTTGACGATATTAATCATTGGTTGTTTGAATGCAAACATAATGATGTTGCAATTAAGTTTTTGATGCACAATCTGGTTCAAGAAGAAATACCTTTCCCACAAAATAATGCTTCTCTTTTATATTTGTCTCGTAGAAATTCTAAAATTAAACAAATCATCTGGGAGTTTTTAAAAAGAACTAAGAGGAAAATTTAACTTGCACTGAATGAGTCCGGTTGAATGTGTTTAGCAATAATTATTGTTTTTTTATGTTTATCCTTATTATGTAATATTGTCTCCCTGTGAAAGTTCATTAAGTAGATTTTGCAGGGAGGTAATAAGAATAGAATTGTATAAAAGTTTATATAGAAAAAATTAAAAAAAAAATATACAAAAAAATATGTATACAAAAAAAATGTATAAAAAAATTAAATCTTATTAAAAAAAAAATTAAATAAATAAAAAAAAAGTATAATAAATTATAAAAAAATAAAAAAGAGAAAAAAAAATTAAAAACACAAAGAGGGTGTAAACCTCCGCGGGGTTGATCCGGGTTGAAGCCTTATCGCTGTGTAAAAAAAACATATATTTATTAGCATTTAGTATTAGTATTTAGTATTAGCATGTAGTTTTTTTTTGTCGATTTAATTATTTGTAAATTAATTTAAGTTGGTTAGGGCCATGAATGAGGAGTATACCTACTGGTCAATTAAATGTTTCCACTTCTACATATGTATGTATGTATGTGCGTGCATAAGTATTATATGTGCGCACATGTACCTAATGTATTATGTAATGCAATGTATTGTTATAAATCACCTAGCATAGGTGTAAGTAGATGGAGTAAGTCAGACTAATAAGGAATCTGACAGATATATTTGTCAATTTAGAAGTTTTGTCATAATAATTGTTTTTGTCACGTTTGAATTTTGGAGGACTTATTTTTGTACTTTAGTTTATTAGGAATTTTAATAAACTTGTTAAAACAGAGTAACAATTCTCTTAATCCCTGAACCCATCTAGAATTGCAACAATTGGTGTCAGAAGTAAAGTGGGATTAAGAGAATTTATATGGTGAAAACAAGAAGCGACACGATGGAAGAAATTAGAGACATGATTGCCGCCATGGAAAAACGTCGGCAGGAAGAAAAAGAAAATGAAGACAAACGTCGGCAGGAAGAAAAAGAAACAGAAAATTTACGTCGTCTAGAAGACAGAGAGTTGCTCGTGACACTTATCTCAAAAATAGAGACTTCAAAAGTGAGTACAGAAGATATGAAAAAGAAATCGAAGAGACAAAAGAATATATGAAAAAAGAAATCGAAGAGACAAAAGAAGACATGATTAAAAAGATTGAAGTAACAAGAGGCCTAGTAGAAAAAAGGCACGATGAGGTAACGAGAACTCTTGAGAATATCCGCCTAGAGGTTGAAAAGTCCCAGAAACTGAGAGTTGAAGGTAAACCAGAAGTGATTTGTTCCCCTGTCAACGGAATAATTAAGCCTCCTACATTTGACGGCGAGATATCCTGGCCAGTGTATAGAAGACAATTCGAAGCTGCTGCACAGAATAATGGATGGACAAATGAACAGAAGGCAACTGCTCTCATATTAGCACTTCGAGGTAAGGCTGTAGAAATCCTCCAAAACATTCCAGAGGACGCACAAAAGAAATATGAGACTGTCGTATCGGCTCTAGAACTAAGATACGGCAGCCAATATTTGAAGCAAGTATACCAGAGCCAACTAAAAGTGCGTATCCAAGGCTCCAATGAATCTGTGCAAGAATACGGAGCAGAAGTAGAAAAGATGGCACGACTCGCTTGGCCCGAAGCCCCTGAAGAGTTTCTACACCAGTTTACCATCCAATGTTTCCTTGATGGCCTGCGAGATGTAGACCTCCAGCAAACATTACGACTAGGAAGAGGACGCTACCAAATATTGAAGGACGCTATTGTCGCAGCATTGGAGTACGAAGCCGTGAAGAATGTGTCCCGCCATCAACGCAAAGTCCATCAAATAAGAGGTGTTGCTGAAGTGGAAGAAGGCGATCTAAATACGTTGTCCCAGGTGTTGGCCGCCCAATTCGAGAAATATCTTGGCCCAATAGCTGAATCTTTGAAGCAAAAACGTCAGGGGCGCCCAAAGTGTTATTTTTGTGGATTGATAGGCCACCTTCAACGTGATTGCAGACAACGTACAAGATCAGAGGACAGTAGGCAAGCTCCACAATATCAACGCAATTCGGAAAACTAAAAGAAGTCAACGTCAAGGGGCGCACGTTGGCTGACCTGTCCCAAGCTCCCAGATTCTCAATATCCACAATAAGACGAAGTAGTGACAGCTTAGTTGCCGATGGACTTCTCAATGGCGACAGATGCAGTTTTACCATCGATACTGGGGCAACTAGGTCAGTTATGAGTAAACGTTTACTGGACCAGTCATCTACACGAATAATATCGAAATCTCCCATACTAGAGACAGCGACAGGCGAAAACATTACTGTTTATGGGGACAGTTGCGTAAAAATCGAGCTGGGACACATCGAGATAGAAGTAGTGGTCCTAGTAGCCGACATCGTAGACGAGTTCATCCTAGGTGTCGACATTATGTCCGAACATGGGTTTATTGTAGATGTCAGACACAGGACCTTAGTCGTCGGCAATGAAGAAATTCTACTGTCATCCTCCAGAAAGCAGCACAATGGGCTAAAGATGTTAGTAGCAAAAGACACAAAGATCCCTCCTAACAGTGAAAAGATCGTGGTTGCACAAATTGATGCATCTGGTGGCTTGGGAGCCATGTTATTAGAACCAGACGAGCAGATTCACGAGGGCGTCATTGTGGCCAGATGTTTGGTAGATGGGGATAAGCAGACCGTTCCAGTAAGGGTGGCCAACCCGAATGGCAATAAAATTACTTTCAAAAAGGGCCAAGTGCTTGGAATATGCGAGCCAGTTGTAAGAGTGACCAGAATAGAAGAAAACGTGCCAACAGCTAGCAGTACACACCAACTCTCCACTGAAATTTTGGAAAATCTTAAGAAGTCATGGGGACATCTATCTGAAGATGAATACCAAAAAGCAGAAGAGTTCATCAACAACGAAAGTGACATATTCTTTAAAGGAGAAATAACTGGCCGCACTGACTTAGTCCAACATCGGATTAACACTGACAACTCCAACCCCATAAGACAGGCACCAAGACGTCTTCCATTTGCAAAACAAAAAGAAGCTTTTGCCATCCTTGAAGATATGCGAAAGGAGAATGTCATCGAAGAGTCGAGTAGCCCCTGGTCTTCTCCAGTGGTGTTGGTAACCAAGAAAGATGGCTCAACGCGGTTCTGTGTCGACTACAGGAGGCTGAATAGCGTTACCAAGAAGGACAGCTATCCACTACCCCGTATTGATGATACACTTAGTGCCTTGGCTGAGTCGAAATGGTTTTCCACTGTGGACCTCAAAAGCGGTTATTGGCAAGTTGCAGTACACCCTGAAGACAGAGAGAAGACCGCATTTTCTGCTGGAAATGGGCTCTACCAATTCAAAGTGATGCCATTCGGATTGTGTAATGCACCTGCCACGTTTGAACGTTTAATGGAGCTAGTACTTAGAGGACTTACATGGAAAATCTGTCTGGTATACCTCGACGACATTATGGTCATCGGAAAAGATTTCGACGAACATCTTGCCAATTTGAAAGAAGTTTTCACCAGACTAAGGAACGCTCACCTACAAGTAAATGCCAAAAAGTGCGAGCTCTTCCAAGAAAAAGTTAGTTTCCTTGGACATGTAATTTCATCCTCAGGAATTGCAGCAGATCAGGCGAAAATAAAAGCAGTACAGGAATGGCCCACACCAAGAAACAAACACGATATCCGAAGCTTCCTTGGTCTTTGCAGTTACTATCGTCGCTTCGTGAAAGATTTTGGTAAGATTGCCAAACCTCTCCATAATCTGACTGAGAGAAAACTGTCGTTTGACTGGACACCAGAGTGCCAGCTTGCCTTCACCACACTCAAGCATAAATTGACTACGGCTCCAATCCTGGCATATCCGAAAGAACAGGGTCTTTTCGTGCTTGATACAGATGCTTCTCAAAATGGTATCGGGGCGGTGCTTTCCCAAGTACAAGAGGGCGAGGAACGCGTCATAGGATACTTCAGCAAAACTTTGGGAAAAGCAGAAAGAAACTACTGTGTCACCAGAAAGGAGTTATTGGCAGTCGTCAAAGCAGTAGAACACTACCATTCGTTCCTCTATGGCAGAAAATTCTTGATAAGAACCGATCATTCTGCCTTGCAATGGCTTCTCAATTTCAAGACACCTGAAGGTCAGATAGCTCGGTGGCTGGAGAAACTACAGACTTATGATTTTGAAATTCGTCACAGAGCGGGAAGAAGTCATGGGAATGCCGACGGTCTCTCGAGAAGACCATGCAACGGGAGGAACTGTCGATTCTGCGACCGCCAAGAAGAACGAGATGGCCAGATTCTACAGTTGAGAACCATAGAGGATAGAAATGACGAAGAAGCTCTAGAAAACCTTCAGGCTGAACAAAAGGAAGATACAGATCTAAAAATAGTTCGGGAGTGGCTGGACCACGGAGCTAGACCACAGTGGCAGGAGATTGCAAAATATGGGCAAGCAGTTAAGGGCTATTGGCTTCAGTGGGACTCCCTGTGTCTACGAGATGACATCATCACTCGTAAATGGGAGAGTCCAGATGGAACAAGAACAGTGCCCCAAGTTGTTCTCCCAAGGTCATGTGTTAAGGACGTGCTTGCAGAACTTCACGATAGTCGCTCCGGCGGGCATTTTGGAATCAATAGGACTCTGGCCAGAGTCCGTGAGAGATATTATTGGGTTCATTGTCGGCAAGATGTGGAAGAATGGTGCAAACGATGTGACCTGTGTGCATCCAAGAAAGGACCCAAAACAAGACTTAGGGGAAAACTCCAACAATATATTACTGGAACTCCATGGGAACGAGTTGCTGTAGACATTTTGGGACCATTTCCAGAGACAGCATCAGGAAACAAATATTTGATGGTTGCTATGGATTATTTTTCCAAATGGCCTGAAGTAGTTGCACTACCCAACCAAGAAGCAGTCACAGTTGGTGAAGCCCTGCTGGAGAATGTCGTTTCCCGACATGGTGTTCCACTTCTGCTTCATTCTGACCAGGGGCGCAACTTCGAATCGGCAGTTTGGAAGACCATGATGGCTTTGTTAGGAATTAAGAAGACCAGAACAACACCGCTCCATCCTCAATCCGACGGCATGGTAGAAAGACATAACCGGACCATCAACAACTACCTGTCCCTGTTTGTAGACGAAAACCAGAGAGACTGGGACAAACTGGTGCCTCTGTTTCTGCTAGCATACCGAAGTTCCCAACATGATGCAACTGGTTACACTCCAGCAATGCTGTTAACTGGTCGAGAGATGAGGCTTCCCATCGATCTCCTACATAGTAATGTACCAGACGGAGAGGCGGGTCAAGAGACACTTCCCGAGTATGTCAGCGGTCTAAAGGATCGACTGGTTAAGGTCCACGATTTCGCCAGAAACAAGCTACAACTCACCAGTGACCGGATGAAGGTTAGGTTCGATAAGAAATCCACACCTGTCAGTTTCAAGGAAGGTGATGCAGTTTGGCTCTACCAACCAACGAGAAGGAAAGGTCTAAGTCCCAAGTTGCAGCGGCCCTGGGAGGGACCGTACCTGGTCATTAAGAAGATAAACGACCTTGTGTATAGGGTGCAACTGACGCCACGAAGTAAGCCGAAGGTCGTCCACCTAGAGAGACTGTGTCCTTATGAAGGGCAGAATCCACCGACCTGGTCCATTTAGGTACTGTTCGGGGCGAACAGCCTGAAAGAAGGGGGCGGTGTTATAAATCACCTAGCATAGGTGTAAGTAGATGGAGTAAGTCAGACTAATAAGGAATCTGACAGATATATTTGTCAATTTAGAAGTTTTGTCATAATAATTGTTTTTGTCACGTTTGAATTTTGGAGGACTTATTTTTGTACTTTAGTTTATTAGGAATTTTAATAAACTTGTTAAAACAGAGTAACAATTCTCTTAATCCCTGAACCCATCTAGAATTGCAACAGTATTATATTTGGAATATTGTAGCAAACAGTAATTTATTATCTATCGTGGCTGAATGGATCAAGTAATCCAAAGCCAATAAGGAAAAAAAAACTATTGGTGAAAAACTGGCTAACATATAAAAAAACTGCCATCCAATTATCCCGCTAGAATCTCCGTTGCTCAAAGTGCTTTCTTTGATCCAATAACTGAAGGTGAAGTTATAACGATTATTCAATCCCTTAAGTTGAATAAACCATCTGGACCTGATTTATGAAAGGCAGAAATATTAAAAGAAGTGGCAGGAGAAATTGTAGCTCCTTTAACATATTTATTAAATAACATTATTGAAACTGGAAAATGTCCAACAGAATTTAAAGGCGCAATTATCAAACCTGTATATAAATCAGGAAATAAGGATTTAAGTCAAAATTACCGCCCAATTTAACTAATCTCATCTCTAGCCTTGCAAAAATTATGGAAAAAGCTATTAAACTCGAATGTTAAAATTTTTAGACTTACATAAAATGATCTCTAATAATCAATTTGGCTTTGTTGAAGGAAGGAGTCAGATGATGCAATTGCTTCACTATTGGATTGCATTTATGATTCAGTCGATAGAGGAAAGCCCACATTATGTGTATTTTTAGACTTGGCTAAAGCTTTTGCTGCAGTAAACTATAAAGCAACTCTTGGAAACTTTAGCTGAAGTAGGTTTCAGAGACAACATTTTAAGATTTTTTGAAAGTTACCTAGACAACAGGGTACAAAGGGTAAAAATAAATGAAAGTATTAGTGAGGAAAAGGTGGTGAAGTGTTCCGCAAGGCACGATTCTATATTAGTGAGGGAAATTTGGTTAAGTACGGTGTTCCGTAAGGAAAAATTCTTGGCCCATTGTTGTTTATAATTTATGTTAATAATTTACTGTCTATGAAATTAAAAGGTAAAATTATTAGTTATGCAGATGACACAGCTGTACTGTAAAATTATTGGCTGAAAAAGATTTAAAAAACTGCTTTGATTGGTTTGCACACAAACAATTAACTGTTAACTTCAGAAAAACATTCTTTTTGCTTTTTGGATCTTATAAAATAAGTCTGCCTAACTAAGAAGCACTACTATTATCCAATGATATTGGTTATCGTATTGATTAATATATTCAGTCTGGTCATTCTGTAAAGTATAGGGCTTTTCATCGATTGTCACTTGTTTAGAGCTTCTATCAGGTGTCACATAATATTAATATATGTACGTCATATGTCTTGTCATACTATCATTGGTATATACCAATAACATATGACACACATATATTAATATTATGTGACACATTACAGAAGCTCGAAACAAATGACTGTAAATGAAAAGCTCTATTTGGGAATTACAATTGATAGTCATTTACAATGGAACCTACATATTGTGAATGTGACAAAAAATCTTCGAAGTTTACTCTACAAATACTTAATATTTTACAAGGCCATTTTAAAAACTATGTATTTTGCCTTAGTAGAATCCAGATTACTATATACCAATATAAAAACAGACATAAACGAAAGTTTCCAATGTCCACACCAAGTCTAGGTGTGGCACCAACTAATGCCAAAATGAGAGAGCATAGGTTAAGATGGTTTGGTCATGTTCAACGTCGAGATGTTAATCACCCAATACGCTCAAGAATTGTTGAAGTGCAGATTCCTGGAAGGAGTGGGAGAGGAAGACCAAAGAAGACCTGGGGGCAGACGATTAGGCAGGACATGTTGATAAAGGGGATTAATATTGATATGACCCAAGATAGAATTGTGTGGAGAGATGCAATTAGGGAAGCCGACCCTACATAGAGATAAGACAAAGAGAATGATGATTACAGAGTGCAATGTGGATTTAAAATTTAGATGTTCTAAGATTGGTTTTGACATATTTACAATTGCACAGATAACTACATACTATACATTCATCTAAATAGGAAATCTTTGTCCAGTCAATTTTATTTTGTAGAATTCTAAATAATTTTATGCGTTAAATAGCCCTTTCAACATGCACTCTTGCTCTGGCAATTGAAGCTGTTTCCATGGCTTCTTTTTGGCAGAACTGTTTTTGTTTCCGAAGAAATGAAGGTCTTACTAATTTAATTGCGTTTGTAAGGCATTCTTCTTCAATTAACACACCCTTATCCACCATAATAGAATCTATAAATGGTTCTGCTAATTTTATAATATTTTCATTATTAAATATGGCTTTTTCAGAAACTCGTCCCCCATATGCAGCACTTACATAACAAATTAAACCCGCAGGTGCAAACAACGAATTTTACCGTATGTGTCTTTTTATAATGTGAATATGTTCTGACCCTACATTTTAGACAGTTTAATTTTTGTACTGCGACCTCTGTTGCATCTAGAACAAATCTTACGGATTTGTAAGAGTTAAAGCATTTTGGCATATTTTCTTTATTTTTCTCAATGGTTGGAAAATAAATTGCAGGTTTCAGTGCAAATGACATCAATTGAATCGTTTCATAAAAATAATTTGAGGCTGTCACACGTGACACCCCAAAAAAAAGGCCCAAACTTAAAAAAGTGTTGTTTAATTTTAATTTCGTTAAAGTTAATGAAACTTTTGTTCTTAATTTTGAACTATTTATACCAGGAAAATGTGGTAAAATTATTTCTATACTCTTTATTATGGCTTCGAATATATCTACTGTAACGCCCATGCAAGTAAGAATTTTTTTTTCACTTGTAAACAAATGATCCAAAATAGTAAACTTTGGAAATAACTGGAAGATATCAGCTTGTGTTTCTTTGTCACATTTAAGCTCTACTTCCATATTAATATCTAGTTCTTCCATATTACTTTCATCCTTCGATTTACCTGCAGCATTCGATGTACCTGCAGCAGATAACTCAGTAATTTGAATTACATCATCTGGATTGGCCTCAAGCACAACTTCTCTCTTAAGTTGTGTCCTAAAAAAAGATTATTTTATTTATGGGCAAATATGTGTACTCAAAACAAATACCTTAATAATTCCCGTGTTTTATTACGCATTAGTCTAGCATTTGCCAGTTCCTCATTGATTTTTCTTTCATGTTTTCCTGTAGGAAGGCATTGAGAGGGAACAACACCTTTCTTTAAAAGTTTCTTTTTCCCTGCTGCAGCTGTAATAGAAATTTTAATTAAGATTTATATTAGTGTATATATTTAGTTAGGTTAGGTAGGCACATTATATATAAATAAATGTTGCAATTCTGTTCAGCAAACTTACTCGAAAAAAAAATCTGTAGATAAAAAATGTTGTGAACACACCATCATACCACTTGATACCGATTTCCCAATTTTTAATTCCTGAGCCCAACGATCTTGAAGATTTTTGTCAGGAGGAAAAAAGTGCATACTTATTCCTTCCGATCGATAATTACTGCATTGCGGTACAGAACAATTCTGTTTACATTTACTTTTTAACATTTTGTTACTTTGTGCTTTATTTAATAATATTTAAACTGTTTATACAACTATTTAACTAAATACAAAATGTTTTGTTATCCTACGTGTACTAGTTCAAATTTTTACCGCACCGTGCCGCCTCTTTCGTTTGACATCGCCAATAATGTATCTCGGGCGTTCTCGGCGCTTTTTTATAAATATACATAGGCACGTTTTTGGTAACCATGTTTTTTTAGTTTTTATAAATCAATGATTTTTTGATGTTTATTATAATTTTTGACGGTATAAATAACAATTAAAAAATTAATATAGCGTTCGAAAGTTTACAAATGTGTAGCAAAATTTATTTGAAATTCATATTTTTGCATTCATCTACATTGCAACCACATAAAGGTAAACAACTATTATCATTTCTGTTACAATTACATGCTTTAGTTTTACAAGTTTTTGTACATTTGCATCGTTGAATCAGTTCATTAGGTACTGGGTTTTATGACATCAATTTGGGTGATAATACTCCTGTTTCATCTCCCACGTAACCAAAATCTTGAAAATTCAAAACCTGCTATTTTTTTTAAATATGTCATTTCTCCATATATAAGTTTGCAATGAAGATCTCAATGCATGAAATTTAAAAGCATCAGATGTACATGGGGATATTTCCGAAGTTAATCATAAAAATTACTAAATTTAATTTTAATCTTAAAAATTGTTAGATCTTAATGATAAAAACTAAAAAAAAAAAAAATA
Organism: Diabrotica virgifera virgifera; assembly: GCF_917563875.1. Lineage (NCBI taxonomy): Eukaryota > Metazoa > Arthropoda > Insecta > Coleoptera > Chrysomelidae > Diabrotica > Diabrotica virgifera. The sequence continues at coordinate 130,561,897 of NC_065449.1, forward strand.
ATTTTGCTACACATTTGTAAAATTTCGAACGCTTTATTAATTTTTTAATTGTTATTTATACCTTCAAAAATTATAATAAACATCAAAAAATCATATTGATTTATAAAAACGAAAAAACATGGTTACCAAAAACGTACGTACTTATATATTATAACAAGTATAAAAAAAACGCCAAGAACGCCTGAGTTACATAATATACAAAGTCCTGTCAAAAGCGCTGCATTAACAATTAAAAAACAATAGTTTAAAATAAAATAAACCCAAAATACTCATCGGGAACGGATACAAGAAGGTTTGAACTTCAATTTAGGCACTTGGTAACCTCAAAAATAATATTTTTTACTGGTGCTTTTGGGCCTTGAAAATCGCGTTTTCAATTTTAAATTGCTTATAACTCAAAAACGATCAACTTTAGAGAAAAATTACAAGAGACCTTTTTTGTTCAGAATGGTCCAAAAAACCTAAAAAAATGTCAGGGCCGAAAATATTGATTTTTTGCAATTTGTTTAAAAAAAATTTTAACAAATTGTGACCACTTTTCGCGTGAGCGACTTCTTGAACTTTATTCTGGGGTGTCTCACGAACCTTTTTCAACGAAGCCGCCGTTTTCGTCTTGTCTATTCAAATCCTAAAGGAGAACTAATAAAAATTATTAACACGTTCACTATGACGTGTATGTACCACCGGCGGTATTAGTGGTATGAATACAATACATGCTTAGTTTTTCTTGCAACCTTGTTCATGGCCACCGGTGAATCACGTCACTTTCATATTTCTATACTATAGGTAATCTCAAAACTAATAAATCAATTATTCATATTAAAAATATAAGTGGGCTTAAAGAAAGACTAGTTTAAAATTTATGCGTTTGTCTTTATCTTTTATGCATATTACAATTTATAAGATAACAATTTATTATTAAAATGATGGCTCACATTAGTCACATACTGTAATAAAAATAGTTTAAAAAAATTGAAAAGTAGTACTCTAACATTAATAATTTACAAGTTAGACAAGCCGAAAACGGCGGGTTCGTTGGAAAAAATATTTCCATGAGATTTTTTTGCATAATCACATTCGTGAGACATCCCAGAATAAGGTTCAGGAAGTCAACCACCTGAAAAGGGGTCCAAATTTTTTTTAACAATTTTTTTTAATCAAATTGCAAAAAATAGTTATTTATGTACCAAGTCAGTAAAATGACTCTTTATCGAACGAGTCTGATATTACCAGAAGAACGAGCGAGGTTCAGACAAGGAGTTCGATAAGGAGTCTCTACTGACGTGGTACATACAAAATTTTATCGCCAGCATGTATTTTTTAAATTTAAAAACTGTATGATATTGTTGATATTTGTATTGTCTATTGTCTCTAAGAAGCTCAGATATGTCCCTGGGAAGGTTGAGTTTACTTCTCGTTTGCTGGTATATTTGACAATCGCTTAAGATATGTATGTTTTATTGTTATAAAATAATATTTGCAAACATAATTTGATATTGGTTTTAACACTTACTTGCAATTTACAATTTAAGAACTTTTTAAATTTTAGACGTCATAATAATTTCATGACAGTGATGACAGATAACTTGCAAGATGGCCGCTTTCGATTTTTAATCGATAGTTATCAATATTGAATTACTAAATCGGTAAAGTTTTAATTTATTTTATATGAATATAATTGCAAAATACTACAGAATTTCACTTTTTGACATAAATTTAATTGATAATATCGCAAATTGCGTAAAATATTTTTAATAATTAAAGTAAATAAATTGTAAGTCCACTCAAATACTCGTCATTCGATTACTGCCATCGACCACTTACATTCAATCTCGGTTAATTTGATTAATCGCGGCAGGTAAAGTAAAATTCTTCTTTCAGTACAATAAAGTGTACTTTACTGCCGCAAATGAGGGCAAATTAGTACAATAATGAATGACTTTAGTGACGGTTGGCGTTAAACAATATTTTCGGCCCGGACAATTTTTTTTTATGTTTTGGACCATTTTGAACAAAAAAGGTCTCTTACAATTTTTCTCTGAAGTTGATCATTTTCGAGTTATAAGCAATTTAAAATTGAAAAAAAAAACGAAAAATTGAGATTTTCAAGGCTCAATAACTCGGTTAAAAGTTATTATTATGAAAGTTAGAAAGTGACTAAATCAAAGTTTAAAGCCCCCTCTACAAGATCTTGAAGAAATTTTTGTCATTATTTTATTACTAAGCTGTTATTTTTAAGTAAAAATAATGAGCGCCATGCACGTATTAGGCGGCCATCAATGGTGAGTGCGAGAGAGATGCCATTCCGGCAGTCAATGGTGCATCTTACTCGCACTCACATTTACAGCCGCGTCAATACGATCTTACCGCTCATTGTTAATAATTAAAAATAACAGCTTAGTAATAAATTAATGACACACATTTCTTCAATATCATATAGGTGGGACTTTAAACTTTGATTTAGTTACTTTAACTAAAACGATCAACTTTAAAGAAAAATTACAAGAGACCTTTTTTGTCCAGAATGGTCCAAAAAATCTAAAAAAAAAGTTCGGATCGAAAATATTGATTTTTGTAATTTGATTTAAAAAAAATTTGGACCACTTTTCCACAGTTATCGCCTTGTCTAAGTTATAAAATAAAAACGTGGTCGAGCAAATAAAGCACAAAAATAGGCACTCGATTTTCCGCAAAGTTACGCTCGATGCACACTTTCGTGTTTTCAAGCTGCGTGCACGCTGCAAGCAATCTGCTTGTTTTCAAGCCAAGTTTCCCGTCAATACACATTTAAGCGATTTATCGGCGTCAATACACGCCAGAAATAAACAGCTCTGTATCTACGTTGAAATCCATCGCGCGGTCAACGTGTACTCACTGATTGCCTAGCAGAGACTGCCAAGCTGCCGACTTTTTTGCAAGCCGCGTGCACGTGGTGGTGTAACAGAAACTGGCGTGCTCTCGGTGCATGCGGCTTGCAAGTCACTTGCACGCCACGGCTAGTGATGTAAAATTGTCGGGATGATTCGAACGCCGGAAACTTTCCGGAAATATTGGGACACTTTCGGAAACGGTTTCACCCCTATTCAGCGGTCCCCATAAGCGCGGTCCCCGATTGAGCGGTCTCAATACAGCGGTCCCCGTTTCAGCGGTACCCCGATTCAGCGGTCCCCAATAGAGCGGTCTCAATAAGAAAATAATAATATGACAATGATAAGTAATTAGTTTTATTGTAGGATATTATTTTAACCTATTCTTGTTTGAAAATATACAGGTAATATCTAAGTATCTGGTATATACCCCAGTTAATAGGGAAAAAAATCATCGATTTCAGGTAAAAATGTTCTACAGGGTTTTCAAAGTTTTAAACGTTAGATGAGGGATAACTGATGATAATTCCGTGAAGACGTACAGCTGTTTTTGCTTTTTTTTTTAAACAATTGCAAATAATGAAAAAAGCAGTTTTTTGACTATAAAACGTTTCTTGTACATTTTAGAGAAAAATGTTTCAAATAAATGTAGATCTTAAAAAGTTCTTTAATTTGGTGGTAAGCATATTGTAATATATAAACATTTGACCGAGATAATTGCAAAAAACCCTCATTTTTGCAGTAAATTATAAATATTAATAACTTTATTTTTTGCACAATGACGTAAAATTTAATGACTTTAAATTATGTCAATTAATGAGTTATTTAAGTGTGCTAAATTTCAACCAGATCGACCAAATAGTTTATAAGTTATTCAATTTGTTTATCCCAGAGAGCAATTGTTTATACAATTGTTCTTGCCCTACAGTGACTCTGTGAGATATTTAGCAGATCGCAGTCGATTATTTGAGACTTTAATTTTAAGACGTATTAAAATTTTTGTAACATTTTATTGAAATTGTTATTAAAAAAACTGTTTGAAAAAGACCTGACTTCTTAGCTTATAAACAATTAGAATAACGTAGATATTTTTTATGTTCCGTGCTTGTATGTAGGCTCAATGAAAAGCTGATGAAAAAATGCATATAAAAAAAGAAAAAATAATTTTATATGTTCATTTTTTATTGTTAAAACTACTGTCCCCAAGAGGGTCCTGTTTTTACTCATTTTCCTGAACGATGCCTCTCAAACGGCATGCTGCAGAACCAAACGCCGCTGAAACGGGTCGGTGGAATCGATAACCGCCGAAACGGGGACTGTTAAAATGGGTACCGCTGAACCGGGGACTGCTGAACAGGGTCGGTGGAATCGAGAACCGCTGAAACGGGGACTGTTAAAATGGGGTCTTACCTCGGAAACTTATGGAAATATTGCATTTTTAATAAAATTATTATAATAAATTATACAAATCAGTAGTTAGTTACTTATTGTTGTGGTATTCCGACTACAGAAAAATCTGTTAAAAATTAAACGTCCAAAAATACTTTTAAAATTTATTTAACTTAATTAAAAAAATACTCTGATTTTGTTATTAGTCATTATAATTAAAACTGAAAAAGTTATTTTATTTAAAAAAATATTAAAATAAAAAAGATAACTTACAATAAACAAATACTACAAATGTAATAATAACAAAAGAAACAACAAAATTCTCAGGAATTATAATTATAAAATATATAAATAAGTAAGCGTCTAACTCTTAAGAGTTTTTCATTATGAGCTATTATACCGGGTGTCCACTTATATTTTCCCCCATTTTAACTGCCTATAACTTCTAAACTACTCAAGATAGAAATATGCGGTTTTCGCTGAAAGTTTTATTTTAGTAAAAGTTTTGTTTCGATGGATTGAATTTTTTATATCGCTTTTAAATAAAAAATGGCGGATGTTTGAAAAAAAAAACGTTTGTAACGATGAGTGCCATCGTTACGATATTATTATATTTATTCCTATAAGCCACCTAATAAGTATGCAACCAGTTATGCGTTCGTGCTTAGAACGGGTTACCTAGATTTGTGACCAAATATAATAGAAGGTTGGTACTACGCTTGGGGAATTCTGGTCTTAGCTTGTGGCTGTACGGCTTCCGACGGAGGGGCATGTCATATCGCCCATCGGAGAGGATTGTCACTTCAATTTTCAATCTGGTTGGATGAACAAGTAAATTTTTCCGTGGTCACTGTTTAAAGAATACAATATTTAGTTAAAATATTCATTTATTATAAGATTGGTTTATTTTGGAAGGAGCTATTTTTGTTTTGGGATTTGTGCGGTGAGAGGAAGAGTTTTATTTCCAAGTTTCCTTTTGGAAAACAGTGGGTAAGTCGGCTATTAAGTATTCTTGTAAAAAAAAACATGGTTCTCATTCTCAATACAATACTTATAGTAATATTATAATTGTTATTCTATGAATATAAAACATCAGGTCTTAACGAGTCAATCTCACTATCAAATTCATGTTTCTACAAGAAAAATTCTTTCAAATTAAATTTACAGTTCAAAATAGTTTCTGAAGTAATGACACTTTTCATTTCCTTTTAGTATCTACGTCTATAAAGTAATCCCTTATTGCAATATATACATATCTTCTTGGTTCATATGTCCTTCCATTTCTTTACATTTCCATTTTTGTTCAAGGTTAATGACACTTACTTATAAATGTCAATAGCTCCTCTTTTTTCGGTAATTTTTTCTAGAAATTTTTATAAGGTTTTTATACCTTTCTTATATGCCCTGTTTTTGTGTACTTAAGGAACACCAGCTAATAGGAGATTCTTATGCTTTTAGCCACGGAAGAAAATAAGAAGATGGAAAATTAAGTCAATCATACTTTAATTTGTTTTTTTGGAATACATAATCATTTTGGGGATATTTTGGATGGAATGTGGATGTTTTGTTTGGTTTTTGTGGAATAAAAGTTGAGTTTTCCGATACTGGGCAGCTACCTGCTTGCCGTACCTTCCTGTTGGTGTGGAGTACCTCCCTAGGGTTGGGAACCAGAGGATACCTTATTTGGCTCTCCCCTCATCATCTTCACCGAAGGTTGGAAGAAGCAATCCGCCTACTTTTTGTAGGGACAGGTTTTTATATAACTAAATTTGCATGTCAATTTGTTTTAATAATAACTTCCAATTTTACTATTTTTTTCTCTTCGTATCAATAACTTTCAAATCACTCTAATAATAATATACCCTCATTGTTTTTTCTTAACCATAATTAACATAATATTCAATATTTTTCAACAATTTTTATTATATTTCACCCTTATTTAATTTATTTAAAATAGCCTGGGATTTATAAACCATATGTAAGATAATGTGCACAGTATCTAGGTCATATCCTATTTAATAATATTTATTCCAGTTGTCGGATGTTGTCACCTCCGATTAGATACGGTATTGTCAACCAATATTGTAACCCTCATTAATAATAAGTTGTTAAGGTAAATACCTATTCATACTAAATTCATTACATTTTTTTTTTCTACTGTAAAACCTGCATTATCGACAGCAGTGTACTAGCCTAGTACGTCGGATAATTAGCTAGTGTAAAAATTGTATATAGGGTATATAGGTTTTTTTTATTAAATGTGGTTGTACATACTTATATGTTTTATTATCCTACCATTTTAATAGTACCATTTTAATAGTATCAGTTAGGTACAGCAATATAGGTCACGTGGAGAAGAATTTATAAAATTCTTCCCTGGCGCTCAACACTACTTCTGAATATCTTCTTGGTCAGTAATTCCCTTTCTTTTCATTACTCCTTATATTCATTTATTTTCTTTATCATTCCAGTATTTCATTAGGTACCGTCTTACTAGGGCGTGCAAATACGGCCTGATCCTTCCCTGAGCCCTACTGTTTAGTCTCTTCAATTTCCAGCTAGCCTATTTTGAGGAAACTTCCATAAATAAGTAATTATCCTTTAAAGCTATATCTATTCTGCCACAACAAAACCTCGTTTTTGTTACAATTGACGCTCGCCAACGTGGAGCCCGATTTTCAGTAAGACAGTACCTTTCTTTATTTTGTTGCTTATTGTAAATTTTTCTAGTAAGTATCTTTCTGGTTCATTGTTGTATATTTTGTAATTATATAGAGATATTTTTTTTGATTCCTTTTGTACGTTATTTGGAAAATACACCAGTGCACTTGTATTGCTGTATTGGTACTATTTTAATTTATTTAAAATAATAATTGTAAATCGTGAGTAGGATAATATTTGAACAGGTATATTGGTTGACATTTCGGTCTGGTCGGTTTGGTGATACCTGGATATTTATTTTGAAAAAATTTTGAATGATTTATTTTTTTTTGATATCTAGGTACATTACTACTTCTGATTTAGGTGCAGCCACAATATACTACAGTTAGTTAAATTTTTGCTTACCATACCTATATATAATTTATAAAGTTTTCATTTTTTTTATATACATTTTCGTTTAAACAGTTACTTAAATTATTTTAAATATCTACCCCAAATATATATCTCGGTTATATTTGGTTTGTCGGTTTATTCGGTCGTTAGTTTAGCAGCTCGTCAGTTGAGCAGCTTGTTTAGTAGATTGTCGGTTAATTGGGTCGTTAGTTTATTGGGTTGGGTTCGGTTTGTCGTTGTTGGGTTGGGCTTATTGTTACTAAATTTTTCCTACCACCATGTGTACCTTTCAGCCAGAGCATTTATTAGTTAAGGAGGTAGATTATGAGTTGAGGATAAGAGAAATAGAGGTTGAAGAATCCGCTAAATGTGATAAAAAACGCAGTCTATTGCGTGGTGCTCTTAAACAAGAGCAAGGAAATAGGAGTTTCCGTCAGATTTCAGCTGCAGCTATTCCTTTCCTGGAACAACAACAAGGAATAAATGAGACACTAGAGGATCTTACGCAAAAGATAAATAATTTTAGAGGGACTGTCCATGATAGCATGTATTCTAGATACATTTCACGTCTTGCTCATATCTCTGGTCGTGTCCACTTATTATGTTGCTCAGATGAGGAGCAACAACTTTACAAACGCTCTATGTCCATCAGGATTCTCAGTCTAGAAGGTGAACTCGATTCTCGAGTAAATCCTCTAGCCACGTCCACTCCTGTTTCTTCAGTTCAAGCCTCTAATTCCTTGTTACATCCCAAGCCTGTGCAGGTACATAAGTGGGGAGTTTCGTTTTCTGGTGAAGGTCATTATGACCAAGTAATTTCATTTTTAGATAGGGTAGAATGTCTTCGTGTTTCGAGAGGTGTGAGTGAGGAAGATCTTTTTTCGGCTTCTGCCGAATTATTTACAAGCCATGCTTTTACGTGGTTTATGAACAACCGTGGTAGCTTTACCACTTGGACTGATTTGGCTCAGAAACTAAAATCTGACTTTCTGCCGTACTCTTTCCAAACTGATCTCTTAGACGAGATCAAGAACCGCAAGCAGAAACCGGGAGAATCAGTGACTATGTTTATTAACACCATGTTGGGTATGTGTAGTCGTTTAGATACTCCTTTAACAGATCATGCAAAAATAAAGATAATTTTAAAATGTTTGTTACCCTTTTACCATGCCCAATTGGCACTGGTTGATATAGCCACTATAGAAGACCTCACAGAAAAATGTAAACGCTTAGAGGAAACTCTATCTTGGTCTCTTAATTCCCCTACCACTTCGCAATTCAATTCTGGTCCTGTTGGTTTTAATTCTCAACCCTCAAGAAATCGTTCTTGGCAATCTAGACCCCATACACCGAATGTGTCTGTGACTACTTATTCTTTGTCTTGCTGGAATTGTCAGGTTGTTGGTCACACATTTCGGGATTGTACCAGACCCCAAACACGGATTTTCTGTCACGGTTGTGGTAGAGAAAATACGCTTAAACGTAACTGTTTTAAGTGTTCGGGAAACGAGCATGCAGAGGCTCGTACCCTGAGCGTTCCTCAAACAGCAACCCCATCAGGGAATATGACCGCAGCTGTAGACGAAGCTTCAGGTCCAATACCCGCCAGCAGCTCAAACACACCCTCTCAGGAAGGAAGAAACACTTCCAACCGGAGACCAGCACGCCAACCGAAATCAGGGAAAAAGTAATTGTTAGTAACACTTCAGTTGACTCGTACGGTTCGCTTGATCGTAGATTATCCCCTCCAGTATTAAGCTGGAATTTTAGTAATAAGCATAATCAAGGCGAGGAAACAGTTCCAAATTCTATACCTGGTTGTACGTTTGTAAATAATAATAATATGTCTATGTTAATACCAGATAATTTTGAAAATAAATCAGATATTTTGGATTTTGATATAAATTCGTTATTAGTTAGGAAACATAATGATAACCGACCTTATCTTGAAATTGAAATTTTAGGACAATCTTGTTTAGCTCTATTAGATAGTGGTTCTAACATTTCTTTAATAGGTTCGAATTCGCTGAAATTGTTAGAAAACACGGATATTAATGTTATGCCTATTTCTTCTTTACAAGTCTCTACTGCAGATGGTGCTATCCAGTCAATTACAGGTAAATTTGACACAGAAATCGTAGTTGCCAATATTCGGAAAATGATTACATTTTATGTTATCCCTTCAATTAAAAATTCTATAATTCTTGGCATGGATTTCTTAAATGCATTTAATAGTACATTAAACTGTTCAGATTTTTCGTTATTTATATCTTCCTTTAATGTCGCAACTGTAAGTGCCATTCGTGAGTTCTCTAGTTTGTCTAGCTTAGAACAAAACCAGTTAGAGAATATTATCTCTAAATTTTCTTCTATCTCTTCCAAATACCAATTAGGCCGTACACATTTAATATCTCATACTATCGAAGTGAACACTTCAACTCCGTTTAGACAATATCAATATCCCATACCTCAGGCATGGCAAGCAGATTTAGGTAAAGAAATTGATTCGATGCTCTCTCTAAACATTATCGAACAGTCAAATTCTTCGTATTGTTCGCCGTTATGGATGACGAAGAAGAAGGATGGATCATTCCGAGTATGCTTCGATGGTCGCAAACTTAATAGTATCACTACTAATCGAGATGCTTATCCCATCCCTCGGATAGATATAATTCTTAGCAAACTTCAGAATGCCAAATATATCTCTTCGATCGATTTATCCAAAGCCTTCTTACAAATTCCGTTAAGCGAAGAGAGTAAGAAGTATACTGCTTTCGCTGTCAGTGGTAAAGGGTTATTTCAATTTGTCACAATGCCTTTCGGTCTAGTTTCAGCTCCACAAACAATGTGTCGTCTAATGGACTTGGTTATTGGTCCACAACTTGAACCATTTGTATTTTATTACTTAGATGACATTATAGTTGTTACTCCTGATTTTTCTTCACATATTGAGATATTAGAGAAGTTATTTTCACGCCTTAAAGAGGCTAATCTCACTGTTAATTTAGAGAAATGTAATTTTTGTCGTCCTAATTTGAAATTTCTAGGATATGTTGTTGATCATCAAGGTTTGAGAACAGACCCTGATAAAGTAACCGCTATTAAGGACTTCCCCATTCCTAAAACTACTACACAATTACGTAGGATCTTGGGCATGTGTGGTTACTATCGTCGATTTGTGCCTTCTTATTCTACTTTATTATCACCCCTTACTGACCTCCTTAAGAATAGGAAAAAGGGCCAGACTATCACCTGGACTCCTGAAGCCGATGATGCTTTTCATCGCATTAAGGAAGCTCTTACCAGTGCTCCGGTCATGACTTCACCTGATTTCAGTGAACACTTTTACCTCATGACGGATTGTTCAAACACCGCTTCAGGTGGCGTACTCTTTCAGATGAAAGATGGTTCTGAACACCCCATAGCATATACTAGTAAGAAGCTTAATAAGGCTCAGAAAAATTATTCCACTACAGAGCGTGAACTCCTTGCTATTATTCATGGCTTGGAGGCTTTCCGCTACTATTTAGAAGGTCGTAAGTGTACCCTTATTACTGATCATAGTTCTTTACTCTGGATGCATTCTATGCGTAACCCATCCCAACGTTTGTCTCGATGGATTTGTAAGTTGTCAGCCTTTGATTATAATATCGTCCATCGTAAAGCAAATGGTGTTGTAGTAGCTGATGCTTTGTCTCGAACGTTTGATGTCAATCTTCTTGACTTATCCACTTTAGTTCCGGATGCATGGTATCAGAAAATGTTGGAAAAGGTTACCCAAGAACCTGATCAGTATCCTGACTTTAAAGTAGAAAATAATATCCTTTATAAGCATGTTGTTAGTTCAGTAGAAGCTTTGTCTAATATGTCTGATTGGAAGATTGTTGTCCCAACAGCAAACCGGGATGAAATTCTTCGTACATTTCATGATAATGTGACATCTGGTCATTTTGGTTCTTATAAAACATTTAGTAGGATAGCAGAATTATATTATTGGCCTGGCATGCGCACCTATATCAAGAAATATATTTCTAGATGCAAAGTTTGTGCTACTTGCAAGCCAAGTACTATGCCACAAGCTGGATTAATGGGTACTTTTAGGAACATTGACTTCCCATGGCAGATGATATCCATGGATCTGATTGGACCATATCCTCGTAGCTACAATGGCTATACCTATTGTTTGGTGGTTGTGGACTACTTTACAAAATTTCCACTAGTTTTTCCTCTTCGGAATGCCACTGTCCCTGCCATTGTGAAATATTTGGAGGAACAAGTCTTTTTGTTGTTTGGTGTTCCCCAAATTGTGTCTTGTGACAATGGTCCTCAATTTGTGTCTAAGGCTTTTAAAGACCTTCTAACTAAATACAAAGTTCAGAAGATCTTTTATAATGCTGCATACCATCCGCAAGCTAATCATAGTGAGCGAGTGAACCGCAGTATTGTAACAGCCCTTAGATCATACACATATCCAGATCACAGAGCTTGGGACCAGTATATTCACTCGATAGCTCAAGCCATAAGAACTTCGGTCCATGAAGTTACTCAATGTTCTCCAGCTTATTTAAATTTTGGTAGGAATATTGCTTTGTCTGGTGATTATTTTGGTTTAATTTCGGACAATTCCACAAATCTCCCTCAGATCTCTGAGAAGCTTCATCGTTTAGATGATATTCAGACTTTGCCTCCAATATTTGCAGACATCAGAAAGAAGTTAAAATCTTCTTACCTTAAGTCACAGAGTCAATACAATTTGAGGAAAAGAGATTTGCGATTCTTTGTTGGTGATCGGGTATTAAAACGTAATTTTGTTAAGTCAAGTAAAGGTGATGCTATTTCTGCCAAATTTTGTCAGAAATATGTCCCATGTGTTGTCAGTAAAGTAATCTCTCCTTTAATATATGAATTAAAAGATAGTTCGTCCAACAGGAAACTTGGTCGATTTCATATAAAGGACTTATTACCAGATAATACTGTCAACGACTTAGAAACTTCGTCATCAGAAGAAGATTAACTTAACAATATTGATCAAGTTAATTCCTCTTTCTAAACTTTAGAAATACTCGATTGTTCAATGAATAGGTTAACGATTGGATTTTGATTTTAGTCACCAGATAGGGACTCTATGTTTTATCTATTATAGTAGTCTTTCTAGCTTTCCATATTCTATGTATCTGAGATGTCATTAGTTTATTATTGAGATTTAGCTTAGTTGGGCTTAATATTGAACTGGTATGGAACTGTTAACACCTTGTATGTGATTATGCTTATATATGTCATCACTTATAGATTAGTGTATCTACATAATAGGTTTGGATTAGGATTATCTCGTTTTGTATTTGATTTTGTAGTTTCTACTGGAAAGTTATTTCAGTGCTTAGCATGATTCCTTGGTACATTAGCTTATTTTTGTCTAAAGAAGTCATTGTGATATTTGTTTGGGTAAATGCAATTTTAGTATACAGTGTGATTCCAAAGTTATACTTCATGTGTCCAAATTTTGATAAAGTTAATTGAGATTAAATTTATGATAAAGACTATGAAACCATTTCATTATTTATTGTAGTGAACATTTCTTAGGAAAGTGGTTTGCCTAGCTTGGCTATGCAAATACGTGGGTTCGAGACTTGTTGCTTATCGACTGTGCACCTGATAGGAAGCAGATTTCATTGCTCACAGTTGCCTAGTTCCAAGCCATACCTCAATTAGTTCAGATGCTGAATCTTTATGATAGAATGTTTAATCATCATTTTAATCATGCACTAGGCATTCTTATTCGATTTTCAGTTTACATTCATTCTGAAGAAACTTAGTCTTAACTTGTATGTTTATCTATCCTTCTTAAGCTTACTATTTTGTTTGTTCTGATAATAATGGTAACTTCTTAAAGATCAGTCCTATGAAAATGTAGCTTTTGCCTACACCAAGGAATTATTGTGTTCGAACATCAGCTTTCCTGGAAACTCATTATTTTTTGTTTGTATTTAAATTAGAGTCAGGATCAACATCCTGTTGTCTGGGAGTAACTAGGGAACATTTTCTTAATCTGCAGTTTCTTTAGAAATTGATTTACTTGTTCTCTAGTATTTCCTTAATTGGATTTATTTATAAGAGTTATAATATGTGACTTCTTGATTTATTTCATGTGTGATGACTTCGAAATATTGGTTAGCTTCTTCTGGCCATTCTTATCAATCTGTTGGCTATAGCTACAGTTAGAGAATCCCAGAATGAGCTAACTTCTGTTATGTCGACTATTCGATTAGGTACCTTTAGGAAGATCTTCCATGGCATCTGATACAATTCGGATGATCAGTTGAATTAGGTTCATGGTACCCAATATGTAATCATTATTAGCACATTTAGTGCTAGGTTGTAGCGTTGCTCAATTAAATCTGCCTGGTTGTTCCACCTTGGATATGCTTCAATATAAATCTGTTGTCCACTGTCGGATCAATTTAGGATAAAAGGCTTGCTACAATACTTTCTTTTCTTACCAATAACTCTTATATTTATTTTCATATACTATGATCTATGTTGGCTTATTGCGAAATGGCTACGAAATCTACTAATTGTTCACTTTGGATATGCTCTATTTAAATCTGTTGTCCATCGATAGAACAATTTTGTATTACTCGTCCCATTCGACATTTTTTTTTGAGATTAGGATTTATCTGAATTATGTACTTTAGAAACGGGTTATAATAACTCTTAGGTATGTATGTATGTTGATATGGCATGTGATGTATTCGCCATTTAAGCAACCCATTTACACGACTCATAATTTGCGGTTAGGTATAATCGATCGAGTCAGCTGTAAGTGTGAGTAAGTTAGTCGTCGTATAGGTTATATTAAGTTTTGTATTCGAATATTGTGGTTATGGTGTTCTTGTTGACTATAATTTGGGGTTTTATATAAATCTACTAAATCAACTGGAACACAATTTGGTCTTTAGGATATATATCAGAGGACTGGTCCTACGAGTTTGGACGATGTCCTACGATAGGTTAGTTTAGAGTAGTGAAGTAATCATAGGTTCGCACTATATTTTTGCTATTTGGTTTGTTCACGCCTGTGTTGGATCCCACAGCGTGTGATTTTTCTCTATGAATACTTGCATTGAGTATTTATAAGTATATATGGAAAAAAATTGTTCCTAAGATCAATTTTTTTTTCCGAGTAATGGGGGAATGTAACGATGAGTGCCATCGTTACGATATTATTATATTTATTCCTATAAGCCACCTAATAAGTATGCAACCAGTTATGCGTTCGTGCTTAGAACGGGTTACCTAGATTTGTGACCAAATATAATAGAAGGTTGGTACTACGCTTGGGGAATTCTGGTCTTAGCTTGTGGCTGTACGGCTTCCGACGGAGGGGCATGTCATATCGCCCATCGGAGAGGATTGTCACTTCAATTTTCAATCTGGTTGGATGAACAAGTAAATTTTTCCGTGGTCACTGTTTAAAGAATACAATATTTAGTTAAAATATTCATTTATTATAAGATTGGTTTATTTTGGAAGGAGCTATTTTTGTTTTGGGATTTGTGCGGTGAGAGGAAGAGTTTTATTTCCAAGTTTCCTTTTGGAAAACAGTGGGTAAGTCGGCTATTAAGTATTCTTGTAAAAAAAAAACATGGTTCTCATTCTCAATACAATACTTATAGTAATATTATAATTGTTATTCTATGAATATAAAACATCAGGTCTTAACGAGTCAATCTCACTATCAAATTCATGTTTCTACAAGAAAAATTCTTTCAAATTAAATTTACAGTTCAAAATAGTTTCTGAAGTAATGACACTTTTCATTTCCTTTTAGTATCTACGTCTATAAAGTAATCCCTTATTGCAATATATACATATCTTCTTGGTTCATATGTCCTTCCATTTCTTTACATTTCCATTTTTGTTCAAGGTTAATGACACTTACTTATAAATGTCAATAGCTCCTCTTTTTTCGGTAATTTTTTCTAGAAATTTTTATAAGGTTTTTATACCTTTCTTATATGCCCTGTTTTTGTGTACTTAAGGAACACCAGCTAATAGGAGATTCTTATGCTTTTAGCCACGGAAGAAAATAAGAAGATGGAAAATTAAGTCAATCATACTTTAATTTGTTTTTTTGGAATACATAATCATTTTGGGGATATTTTGGATGGAATGTGGATGTTTTGTTTGGTTTTTGTGGAATAAAAGTTGAGTTTTCCGATACTGGGCAGCTACCTGCTTGCCGTACCTTCCTGTTGGTGTGGAGTACCTCCCTAGGGTTGGGAACCAGAGGATACCTTATTTGGCTCTCCCCTCATCATCTTCACCGAAGGTTGGAAGAAGCAATCCGCCTACTTTTTGTAGGGACAGGTTTTTATATAACTAAATTTGCATGTCAATTTGTTTTAATAATAACTTCCAATTTTACTATTTTTTTCTCTTCGTATCAATAACTTTCAAATCACTCTAATAATAATATACCCTCATTGTTTTTTCTTAACCATAATTAACATAATATTCAATATTTTTCAACAATTTTTATTATATT
Organism: Diabrotica virgifera virgifera; assembly: GCF_917563875.1. Taxonomy (NCBI): domain Eukaryota; kingdom Metazoa; phylum Arthropoda; class Insecta; order Coleoptera; family Chrysomelidae; genus Diabrotica; species Diabrotica virgifera. The sequence continues at coordinate 130,577,752 of NC_065449.1, forward strand.
TCACCCTTATTTAATTTATTTAAAATAGCCTGGGATTTATAAACCATATGTAAGATAATGTGCACAGTATCTAGGTCATATCCTATTTAATAATATTTATTCCAGTTGTCGGATGTTGTCACCTCCGATTAGATACGGTATTGTCAACCAATATTGTAACCCTCATTAATAATAAGTTGTTAAGGTAAATACCTATTCATACTAAATTCATTACATTTTTTTTTTCTACTGTAAAACCTGCATTATCGACAGCAGTGTACTAGCCTAGTACGTCGGATAATTAGCTAGTGTAAAAATTGTATATAGGGTATATAGGTTTTTTTTATTAAATGTGGTTGTACATACTTATATGTTTTATTATCCTACCATTTTAATAGTACCATTTTAATAGTATCAGTTAGGTACAGCAATATAGGTCACGTGGAGAAGAATTTATAAAATTCTTCCCTGGCGCTCAACACTACTTCTGAATATCTTCTTGGTCAGTAATTCCCTTTCTTTTCATTACTCCTTATATTCATTTATTTTCTTTATCATTCCAGTATTTCATTAGGTACCGTCTTACTAGGGCGTGCAAATACGGCCTGATCCTTCCCTGAGCCCTACTGTTTAGTCTCTTCAATTTCCAGCTAGCCTATTTTGAGGAAACTTCCATAAATAAGTAATTATCCTTTAAAGCTATATCTATTCTGCCACAACAAAACCTCGTTTTTGTTACACGTTGCTGACTTTATTTATTGAAACACTCAGTATATTTTTTTGTAAATTGAAAGAACGGTCATTTACCTATCCAGCGATATAGTTTTTTAAAATCGGTTGTCAAATGACTGAGCAATTAATTTTTAAAATGAGAGATGCAATGTGGAAATCACATAACATAATATCAATTTGCTTAGTTATGTTATTTAGTTATGTGATATCCACGTTGCACCTCTCATTTTAAAAATTAATTACATACTCAGTCATTTGACAAACGATTTTGAAAAACTTTATTTCACTGGATAGGTGAATGACCGTTCTTTCGGTCTAAATACGGTATTTTAATGTATTTTACACTAAAATTTGATTTAACTTGTTTTAATCAAAATAACTTGTTATAATGCATTATAATGACATTTTTGAGTCCCTACTATTAAGGTGATACAGTAGCGATCAACAGGTAGCCAAAACGCGTTCCAAGATTGCGGCTGTAATTTTGAATATTTTTTCGAGATATTTGGCACACGTATTCGTAATATAATAACGAATGGCGGTACAGAGCCCAATTTGAAAAATATATTAATATGTGGAAATCACTCTGTAATTAAATACAATATTAAAAAAACGAGCCTGTACCGCCATTAAGAAGAACAAAAAAATACACTTTCTTCAAATAAACTTTTTTATCCGATGCCTAGATTTTGTGTCATTTTGGAACTACTAATGAAATAAAAAATTTTAGTAGTTCCAAAATGACACAAAATCTAGGCATCGGATTAAAAAGTTTATTTGAAGAAAGTGTATTTTTTTTGTTCTTCTTAATGGCGGTACAGGCTCGATTTTTAATATTGTATTTAATTACAGAGTAATTTCCACATATTAATATATTTTTCAAATTGGGCTCTGTACCGCCATTCTTTATTATATTACGAATATGTGTGCCAAATATCTCGAAAAAATATTCAAAATTACAGCCGCAATCTTGGAACGCGTTTTCGCTACCTGTTGATCGCTACTGTTTCCTCTTAAAACATTATTTTTGCCATTAATATTTTACGATAAAAAAATGCAAATTTGTTTTAATAAATACCAAATCACTATAAAATTTTCGTGGACTCCCACTTCCAAATTGTGAACCCCTATTTTTATTTCACGCTAACGTAGACCCCTGTTAGTCCCTCGTGGACCCTGGGGGTCCTGGACCACTTAGGGAATCAGTGGTTTACATACATAATATCTACTTCATTTCAGAATCTTTTTTTTGTATATTTTTGAATCGACAGTTAATCCAGCTTCGATCCTCATAAAAACAATTGGAGCGACGCTCTGATAAAACTTAGACCCAAAGCGCTAATATATGCGTAGGTAAAATAGTTTAAAGTTCCACGTAATTAAATTCGACCCGTACCCGTACATTTTTTATCTCTCTAATTCTACCAAAAAGTTTTGAGTTCGCTGGATATGATTATGGGGCTCTTGCCGAGACACTGAAACAATTAGAAGAATTTTTCTATTTTTAACAAAACAAAATAATTTATTTAATTTGTATTTTGAAAACGATTACCAAGGTGACAATCGAAACTCAAATATAAAGTAGTTTTAACTGTAATTGTAATCAAAACTTCTACCATTAATTATTGATAGCTGAAATAAACTTACTGTTGCAGACTACTTTAATTGAAAAAAGAAGAATTTCATGAGTAATGGAAGTTCATCTTCATTAATTTTGATTAAAAATCCATTTGTAAATATTAATCAATAAACGAATATGAAATTTCAAAAATAAACATTTAAACCTGTTTTAATTGATGCAGTTTTATTTTGTTAATAGGCAGTTTTGACTGAATTCAGTGAATAAAGTATAATACAGAAATGCCACAAAACTATTTTCAGAACTATATTTTGAAGAAAAATTACATTTCAAGCTTTGTTATCACACAACTCATATTATTCTGTCTCAAGTAGAAAATTCTGAAAAAGTGTCACATGAAAATGCATAAAATATCATCAACATGAAGGGACTCTTTAAATTTTAGTATACACGGTCAAAGAGTAACTTTACCGTTACATCATTTGTTCAGCCTCGTATATTCATCTAGAAAATTAAAAACTCTTAAGAACGTAAAAAATCGCTACCAAGGTTCCCCCTAATATTTATATGGGTCTCCATACCCATATACACATTTTTTTCGTTTAATTTGATATTCAAAAAGAAAATAACTTCAAATGGAAAAAAAATCAAAGGCACTTAAGTGAGCCGAATTTATGAAATTTTATTTTTTTTAAGGGAAAAAAGAAAAAATGTTTACTGGACAAAATAGAATACTTTCTTTTGCCCACTAAAAATCACATTTTTGTTAGTCCAGAAAGCCACTGCTCATCCCGCTAGGAAAAATATTCCGATTCAGATTTTTTGCACAATCTTACTCAAAAAGGACCCCTTTTAACAAATTTGCATGTTGCCAGGACCAAAAGTGGGTCAAAAATTTTTTAAACGTTTTTTTTTTGTTTTTTTCCTAAAATTATTTTTTTTTGCATGGAACAAAGTTTTTTTAGGTTTTTTGGATCATTCCAAACAGAAAAGGTCTTTAGTGACATTTCTCTAAAGTTGATAGTTTTTGACATATAAGCGATTAAAAATTGAAAAATTGCGAAATTGGCCATTTTTAACCCTCAAAAACTATGTGAAAAACTGAAAATTTAAATGTTGCCAAGGTAAGTAGATATTCTTTAAACATCGATTGCTGAAATCCCGAAGAGTTTTTTGCAATACAATATTCAAAACTTCTTTGTTTTTTAGGTGCTAATCAAGCGTGCGCGACACTATTTTCCACCGACAGTATGGTGCAAATGAAAGGAATAAATTCGTTATTTCGTAAACCGGCGACTTTAAGGAAAAATCCCGAAACAGGTCGATTTTTATTTTTAAGTTATGATATTGTGGCACATATGATATACTAGTGACGTCATCCATCTGGGCGTGATGACGTAATCGATGATTTTTTTAAATAAGAATAGGGGTCGTGTGCTAGCTCATTTGAAAGGTTCTTCAATGCTCTATTCAGTAATATAAACATTTATATAATTATTTATACAGGGTGTCCTTCTACTTCTTTTTTGTCAAATAATTTAATTTAATAAAAAATTTTTGGACACCCTGTATAAATCATTATGTTAATGTTTACATTACTGAATAGAGACTTGAAGAACCTTCCAAATGAGCTAACACACGACCCCAGTTCTCATTTAAAAAAAATAATCGATTACGTCATCACGCCCAGACGGATGACGTCACTAGTATACCATATATGCCACAATATCATAAATTAAAAATAAAAATCGACCTGTTTCGGGTTTTTTTCTTAAAGTCTACGGTTTACAAAATAACGAATTTATTCCTTTCATTTGCACCATACTGTATACACATGCAACGGTGGAAAATAGTGTCGCGCATGCGTGATTAGAAATTAAAAAACAAAGGAGTTTTGAATACTGTGTTGCAAAACACTCTTCAGGATTTCATCAATCGATGTTTAAAGAATATCACCTACTTTGGCAACATTCAAATTTTAAGTTTTTCACATAGTTTTTGAAGGCTAAAAATGGCCGATTTCGCAATTTTTCAATTTTTAATCGCTTATATGTCAAATACTATCAACTTTAGAGAAAAGTCACTAAAGACCTTTTCTGTTTGGAATGATCCAAAAAACCTAAAAAAACTTTGTTCCATGCAAAAAAAATAATTTTAGGAAAAAAAAACAAAAAGAAAACGTTTAAAAAATTTTTGACCCACTTTTGGTCCTGGCAACATGCAAATTTGTTAAAGGGGGTCCTTTTTATATATATTTTTCCTATATTTTTCCTAGCGGATGCGCAGTGGCTTTCTGGACTATGTCGTGTTGTAGGCAACTTATCAATTACGTCACACGTGTAATGGCAACTTGGTGAATTCACGACCCCAAATCGGGTTTACCAGTGGTACACAACGGTTACAACAGCTATTGAAATATGTTCACTAAACAAACACTTTCTTTCACTTTTCCACTTATATAATCCATATCTGTTTTAGGACTTCGTCAAAGAAATATAGGAGCAAATCAAACTTTGAAAACACGACTGTCGTTTGGCACGCCGAAAACACCAGGGTATATTGAAAAATTTTTTGCTGGGTCAACGGCCATGTTTCAAAATAGACCTCTTCCACAGCAGGCGCCTTTATTGGGACCTTCAAGGAGTAATACTCTTGTACCTACTCCTGGATTAAGGATGGCGACTCCGAGGGCTGGACCTTTAGCTACTGGCACACCTCTGCCTTCACCAATGGGCGTATTACCAGCAAATCGGTCGGTACTAGATAAGATGGTGGATTATTTGGTTGGTGATGGCCCGTCAAATAGGTGAGACCAATAATATATAAGAATAAGTTGATAACATATATTTACAACAGATCATTTTTCAAATTTTCTAACAGTTTTGTCATCGGTGGACTTTCTTATTTGCACTGGGCTTTATGTATAAAAACAACCTTGGTAATTCACTATCCCGTTATTCTTTCTTCCTATAATTTTGGTTAACAGTCATTCACAGACTGGACCAGATTGCACCAGTCTGTGAATGACTGTTTGGTTTCATAGCGGCCTCCGATATACGAAAGGGATATTCTCAGTCTTCGTCTTTCCTATAAAGTAGTACTGATGACGCAGAAATGCAGAAACCGGTCTACGGATGGTAGGAGACACGAAGGTGTGAATATTACTTTTCGTATATTATTTACACATTATTTTCATACTTTTTTAAATTAGAAAGTAGCAATTATTGCCTCTTGCTTTGGCGTTCTAGGTATTTTGTATTAAATACCAGGCGCCATCTAGTGCTCTCAAAGTAGAGGGACAGATAGGTTTCTTTACCAAAACAATTTTACCAAAAATATTAGTACATTTGGATGTTGAGAAGTGACTCATATTTTTTGCAGAAATTGTTTGAAAATAACTCATATAATAATATTCGCATTATCCTCCCATTAAAAAAAGCCCGGAACATTGTTTAAATAATCAAAATGTCAAAAAATGAAGGAAAAATTCGATTTTTTCTTCGTTTTTTTGATTATAACTTTAAAGGTATTCATTTCCGAGAAAAGTTGCACTGACATAAAAGTTGCGTAATTAAATTCCCTACAATATAGGATTAGTTACAAATTTTAAAAATTGTCACTCTGATTGCAAATTTGCAATAATTGCTAAAAAACCATAAAAAACAAGTATTCGAATTTTACGTTTTTCAACCATTTATTAGGACCTTCGTATTTCATCCAGAAAAACTATATGATATAGTAAAACAATACTATAAATTTCATTAGGATCGGATTAATAGATTTTGCAAAATAAATGTTGCAGGACTGAAAATAAAGCCGACAGCAAGTTGAATTTTTACTGTGTCTTTCATTTGCAATTTGCAAATTTAAAATGGGTTAACTACTACGGCGTCAGGAATTTTTTTAAATAAACATTCATTTTTGGTGCTACTCGCGGGACAGCGGATACATTTGCTCTGATTGGACATTCCAATGACCTTTGATAATGATTGATAAATTTTAATTTTTAGTACATTTCGATACAAATAAATTTATTTATTGCAAAATAAAGACACATACTCTGTCCTTTGAAATAACACTTTTTTAGCAAAAACTTTCTTTGTTCGTATATTTTAACTTAGAGAATAAAAGTTTATTATTTTTAAACATATGCAATTTTTAAACAATATTTCATAAACAATAATCAAGTTAGTTTAATTTTTGTGGAATTAAAATATTAAAATACAACAAAATAAAGAGTAAGAAAATAATATATTAGATAAAGATTGGAAGACATTTTGGTGGAAATCAACTTGTGTGAATCGAACACCGCTGTCCTGCGCGTAGCACCAAAAATTAATGTTTATTAAAAGAAATTCCTGATGCCGTGGTAGTTAACCGATTTTAATTTTGCAAATTGAAAATGAAAGGTACGGTATCCTTCTATATATAAAAAAATACAACTTGCTGTCTGCTTTATTTTCAGTCCTGAAACATTTTGAAAAAATGAATTTTTTTTGCGAAAGCTGGATTGCAAAATTTATTTTGCAAAATCTGTTAAACCCGTCTTAACAAAATTTACAGTATTGTTTCATTATATCATAAAGTTTTTCTGGGTAAAATATGAAGGTCCTAAGTATAGCATAAATGGTTGAAAAACGTAAAATGCAAATACTTGTTTTTTATAGTTTTTTCGCAATTATTGCTATTTTGTCACAAGGGTGGCAATTTTTAAAATTTTTAACCAATCCTATATTGTAGGAAATTTAATTATGCAACTTTTATGTTTGTGCAACTTTTCTCTGAAGTGAATTCATTTAAAGTTATAATCAAAAAACGAAGAAAAAAATCGAATTTTTCCTTCATTTTTTGACATTTTGATTATTTAAACAATGTTCCGGACCTTTTTGAGTGGGAGGATAACTCAATTATTATTATATAAGTTAATTTCAAGCAATTTCTGCAAAAAAATATGAGTCACCTCTCAACGTCCACCTCAAAACAGATGCGCCCTGGACTAGATTGCTTCTAAACAATCCAGATTGCACCAGTCTGTGAATGACTGTTTGGTTGCATAGCGGCCTGCGATATACGAAAAGGATATTCTCAGTCTTCGTCTTTCCTATAAAGTCGTACTGATGACGCAGAAATGCAGAAACCGGTCTACGAATGTAGGAGAGGCGAAGGTGTGAATATTATTTTTCGTATATTATTTACACATTATTTTCATACTTTTTTAAAGTAGAAAGTAGCAATTATTGCCTCTTGCTTTGGCGTTCTAGGTATTTTGTATTAAATACCAGGCGCCATCTAGTGCCCTCAAAGTAGAGGGACAGATAGGTTTCTTTACCAAAACAAGTAGGTAGATTGCTTCTAAACAATCCAGATTGCACCAGTCTGTGAATGACTGTTTGGTTGCATAGCGGCCTCCGATATACGAAAGGGATATTCTCAGTCTTCGTCTTTCCTATAAAGTCGTACTGATAACGCAGAAATGCAGAAACCGGTCTACGAATGGTAGGAGAGACGAAGGTGTGAATATTACTTTTAGTATATTATTTACACATTATTTTCATACTTTTTTAAAGTAGAAAGTAGCAATTATTGTCTCTTGTTTTGGCGTTCTAGGTATTTTGTATTAAATACCTAGAACCTATTTTGCATGACAAATAAATCAGTGAATAGGTATTCGTCGAATAAAATTGATTAGTTGATTATAATATTTTTATTGTGTTTCAATACAATTTTGGTAATTTAAAGTTAAACTGACGAATTTTCTTTGTTATGGATATATAAAGTGAGATTGAGTTGTCAATTTATTCGAAGAGTAAATATTTATTTCACAAATAAATAAAATAAGTCTTATTTGATGTTGGTGAAATGTAGATGTGCCAGTTTTATCGGTCGAATAACTTTATTCATCGAATAAGCTACTATTCGTCGTTGGTGAAACCGGCCATAGACATGCAAAGATATTATGCATGTTGCTCAAATAAGTATTTTTAGTATTATTGAGAAATACCTTCTATAATATGCACTTTTACTTTGTTATGCATTTTTAATGAGGCAAGGTTTAGTTTTTGCATTTTTTTTTACATTATTAATCACTATTAATGTTGTTAATTAACAAAACAAATTATAAAGAATAACAAAATGTAAGTTGTCGTAATTAATATTTAATTATAATTGTTAATTATAATTAATTTTCAATTTTGATTGAAATGTTTGTCAATTTTTTGATATAATAATAATAATAATATCGTATGGCATTTTTGCCGGGGAGATCCTTTCGGATTGTTCCGGCGCCATTTACATATTTAACCCTGTTTCAAGTAACTAGTGTCGATGTACACTAGCCCAGGGGGACCGACGGCTTAACGTGCTCTCCGAGGCACGGTGAAAGGGCTCGTATCATTTTTAGAAATGAAAAATTGATTGTCGTTGGCAGGGCTCGAACCCGCGTGCTCTGGCGTATGAGGCCAGTGATCATGCCCTTGAGCTACGGCCGTTCACAATTTTTTGATAAATTTTCAGTTCCAAATGGAATCCCATTGAGAAAAAAAGATATATTTTTAAAACTTCTTTTATGTTGAATGATTATCCCCAATTTGTTACCTTTAGATATTTTTTTATTGTAATTATTTTTTTAGGTACGCCCTTATTTGCAAAAAATGTTTTTGCCACAATGGTATGGCGGTGAAAGAAGAATTCGAATATATCTCATTTAGATGTTACTACTGCGCACATTTCAATCCAGCCAGAAAAATGAAACCAACGGGGCCGAGATTCGGAAGCACTTCAAAAATCGAGTCAGTAGACAATTCTTCTGATTCCGATAGAGATTCTCCAGATTCTGATCCGGAGACAACTCCACAGCCAATAGAATCTGTGAAATCTAGACGATCGTCCTCAGAAACAGAAGTTCCAGTACCGATTCAAACTGTTGCCGCAGTCGAATTACCGAAAGAATCTGCGAGCGAAAGGAATTCAAATTCTTCCCCTGAACTCGAAAAATATTCTGATTTTGACAAATTGTCTGACTTAGAATCTCGAGAAAGCGAACCTACCGATAAATCACCAGAAGATTCAGGGATACCCCAGGAATCGGTCGAAAGTACAAATGCCACTCCTGAAAAGGCTGTATTCGAGGAGACTCCCATGGAAATCGATCGGGACAAGTCTGCCACAGAATTTATCAACGACGAATCATAGAGAAAAGACTGACATTCTTTTAAATTTTAGGAAGAGTAGAGAATTTGATGAAGGTATTCGTGATATTGTTGCTAAATAGGAGTTTTTGGTTCATCAATATTTTATCTACATAAAAACAAGGATTTTTATTAAGAGGCACCAGTAGCGATCAACAGGTAGCAACAAACGCGGTCCAAGATTGCAGTTGTAATTTTGAATATTTTGTCGAGATATTTGGCACACATATTCGTAATACATACAGGGTGATTGATTAGTAGGGTAAAGCTGAATAGCTCCGCTATAGGAATAGATAGCAATAAAAGTTAATAACAAAAATTTTAGCCACCTTTGAGCTTCACATTACAAAATTAGTTAGAATATTACACGGTGTTCGATAACACAGTGGCAGACCTAACTTATGTTTTTTTTTTTAATGGAACACCCTATATTTTATTTAATATTCGAAATATTTTTAACTTCTCCATCACAAAAATATAAAGGTTTGTTATGTTATACAGGGTATTTACAAAGTTATAACCAATTTTGTATGAAAATCGTAACAAGTTCAACTCCCTGTATAAATAAAAATAAGTACAACAGCAATGGTTTATTAATGCCATATTTTTTTATTTATTGTCAAAGTTTTAAAGAATGCTTGATATTGCTAATTTTCTTTATATCAAATACAGGGTGAGTCAAAACGCAAGTACATTATTTTCTCAGTAATGTTAAATGGAACACCCTGTATTTTATATCATTATTGAAAAGTAACATTAACGTACTTTAATTTTTATATAACGTTCCCTATGCCCAAATCTATTAGTTTTCGAGATATTTTCATTTTTCAGAGCAAATTATTTTAGGTGTTTAAATTTATCTAAATTTTAAGTAAGCCATGACTGAATTAACAATTGAAGGTTACCGATTATCAATCCGGTAATCAATGTAACACTGTAGCAAATAAAGAAATAAAAATAATTTATTAGTAATACATTTTACAAACAAAAACACAACCACTACATGCAACATTTTTGAAACAATGAAAAACTATCTTTTTATGTAAATGCAACAAATAAACAAAGAAAATTATTAATAAATTTTACAAAAAAACACAAAAACAAAATAAAATATTTTGTGAAGACAATTAAACACTACTTTTGTATGTAAATGTAACAATGTAACAAATAAAGAACGAAACATAATTTATCAGTATAACATTTTGCAAAAAAACATGTTTGAAAAAATTAGAAGCTACTTTTAATAAAATATTTTTAATATTTAATTACATAAGGTGTTCAGAATTACCTCCTAACACATTTATGCACGCCTAAAAACGATCATTGGTTGAGCTACTTGCTCTACGAAGCATTTGTAAATTAACACATCGAAATACACTTTGTATTCTATTTTTCATCTCATCCCTTGTTGTTGGAGGTATTTTATAAACTTCATAATTAACGCAACCTCAAAAAAATCAGTGCAGTTTATTAAATTCTGGTGATTTGGGTGGCCACGCTACTGGTCCATTGAAAAATGAAAATATCTCGAAAACTAATAAATTTAGACATAGGGAATGTTATCTAAAAATTAAAGTACGGTAATGGTACTTTTCAATAGTGATATAAAATACAGGGTGTTCCATTTAAAATTACTGAGAAAATAATGAACTTGCGTTTTGACTCACCCTGTATTTGATATAAAGAAAATTAGCAATATCGACCATTTTTGAAAATTTTGACAATACTTTAAAAAATATGGCATTAATAAACCATTGTTGTTTTGCTTATTTTTATTTATACAGGGAGTTGAACTTGTTACGATTTTAATATAAAATTGGTTATAACTTTGTAAATACCCTGTATAATATAACAAACCTTTATATTTTTGTGATGGAGAAGTTAACAGGATTTTGAATTTAAAATAAAATATAGGGTGTTCCATTTAAATAAACATAAGTTTGGTCTGCCACTGTGTTATCGAACACCCTGTAACATTCTAACTAATTTTGTAATGTGAAGCTCAAAGGTGGCTAAAATTTTTGTTACTAACTTTTATTGCTATCTATTACTATAGCGGAGCTATTGAGCTTTACTCTACTAATAAATCAACCTGTATAGTAAAGAATGGCGGTACAGAGCCGAATTTGAGACATATCTTAGTATGTGGAAATTACTCTATAACTAAATAAAATATTACAAAAAGGAGCCTGTACCGCCATTGAGAAAAACAAAAAAATAAACTTTCTTCAAATAAACTTTTTTATCCCATGCCTAGATTTTGTGTCATATTGACCTAGTAAAATTTTTTATCTCTAACAAGAAATCGAACATATTATAACTAAATAACTGATTAGTCAACATAGAGAAAGTGTCGCTGTCATTTTGACAAACCTACGTCAGATTTCTGTTCTGTTATCTACCTAGGAATTACTAACACTCGATACGAATCTTTTCCGCCATGTTTTACCGTAGCGCCGTAGAGTGTTCGTAATCCCTATGCAGATAACAGCACAGAAATCTGACGCAGGTTTGTCAAAATGACAGTGACACTTTCTCTATGTTGACTAATCAGTTATTTAGTTATGATATATTCGATTTCTTGTTAGAGATGAAAGATTTTACTATGTCCAATATGACACAAAATCTAGGCATGGGATAAAAAAGTTTATTTGAATAAAGTTTATTTTTTTGTTCTTCTTAATGGCGGTATAGGCTCCTTTTTGCAATGTTTTATTTAGTTATAGAGTGATTTGCACATACTAACGTATTTCTCAAATTTTGCTCTGTACCGCCATTCTTTATTATATTACGAATATGTGTGCCAAATATCTCGACAAAATATTCAAAATTACAGCCGCAATCTTGGACCGCGTTTGTTGCTACCTGTTGATCGCTACTGGTGCCTCTTAAATGTTGTAACTTGTCCCTTTTGGAGTTGTTGATAAATTATAGCGTAGGTACTTACTACTAACGTTTCAATCCTTTTAAATCCTTGTGTAACTAGATAAAAAGGAAATTATGTAAAAAGTTATAGATTCATTCATATCAGCAGGATACTAAGTTGTTTTTAAAAATGTACATAAATCGATTTAATATTTTTTAATACTGATTAAACACATAACTTAGATTATCTGCAGTTTTATCTGGATATTACTATGTATAATATTTTCAAATACAAAACTGAGGAGACCTTTACTTCATAGAAATACATTACTATACGGTGTAAAATCAGCCCCAAATATTTTCTGAACCATAAATGATCAATGTTTGAATAATTGAACTAAGTTACCTGTATGTTGCTTTTATGGTGAAACAATCATTTAAACTAGCAGACGGGCGCCATTTTGTAAAATTATTTATCCACATCTGTCAAAATAAGCTTAATGTCACATACCTTGAAAATTCTGTTGAAAATTATCCACGCCAGAATACACTCTAAACTGGAGCTGGATATTAGTGACACTCAATATGGGTTCCGCAATGGTATGGGTATGGTTCAAGTGGAAATCAGTGGGACTGCGCATTTTATCAATGAAATTAGATATGTCTCAGACACTCCAGAAGCCGCTAACGATAAAATGTTTTAACATCGCATTAATCATTGTAAATTAGTCGACGGATATTAGTACAGTGAAAATAATAAGACGAGAACAGGACGATAATGATTATAAAGAATAAATTTAAAGTTTTTTCTACTTTAATGGCAAAAAAGCAAGCTCATTAGCAGAAACCAATTCAAAATTATTTTGCACATCATATTTGAAACATTATTTGGTTGAAAAGTATCATTTTTGTTGGCACAAAAATATATTAATTTTTCTGGACTAAATTACAGTTCTGTTTATCTTAAAAGGGATATGTTATTATCAACATTCACACAGTGTTGTAAAACTGAATTTTGTTATTTTGGGTGTAAATTTTTTCCACCGATCTCCGAGGGTACAATACCAGAGAGGCATTATTCTCCCTTAACGTGCTGACACAGATGTTTGGATGTTAACCGTCCTCTTTACGTCTGTTTTATAGACTACAACAAAGCGTTTGATAAAGTAAAACATGATCGACTCATGGAAATTCTAAAAAATAAAAATCTAGATGAAAGAGATTTAAGACTAATATTACACCTCTATTACAATCAACGAGCAATAGTAAGAATTGAAAAAGAAACATCTGAAGAAATGGTAATAAAGAGAGAAGTCAGGCAGGGCTGCATACTATCACCTCTATTATTCAACGCTTATTCTGAAGAGGTAATACGAGAAACTATGGAAGATGAAACAGTCGGCATAAGAGTAAATGGAGTCTTAGTTAACATCAGATATGCAGATGATACAGTAATAATAGCCGATAGTTTACAAGACCTGGAAAGACTCATGAGAAAAATAGTTAGGTGTAGTAGGGAGTACGGACTCTCTCTCAATATCAAAAAGATGAAGTTTATGAAAACTAGTAAGAATAACCATAATACTAACGAAATGTTCGAAAAAGCACGTTTTAATTTTATGAAAATGAAAAAGGTCCTATGTAGCAAAGATTTGACATTAGCTCTTCTTAAAGTACGCCTAACAAAATGTCATGTATACAGTGTACTATACTATGGAGTGGAATCATGGACGTTAAATGTAGTACAATAAGACGACTTGACGCCTTTGAAATGTATACCTATAGAAGAATTATGAGGGTTTCCTGGGTAGATAGAGTCACAAATAATGAAGTACTGAGAAGAATACGTAAAGAGAAAAAAGTTGAACTTACAATTAAAGAAAGAAAGCTACAGTATCTCGGACATGTGATGCGGGGCGCGAAGTATGGCATCATGCGACTCATAATGGTTATTCATTTTTGATTTACCTGTTTACTCTGATTAGAGTACGAAGGGAACCATTCTTGTTGGAACTTTACCGCGCTGAGCAGATGGGACGTGAATTATAAATTGTAAAATTCCCTCATCTTCCTTAGTCTCAGCATCCGTATGGCTTGCAAATTGTAGAAGCCTCGGAGGTGTAACCAGAGAAGGTTCCCATTGTTTTCAGTCTGGTGGGATGTAGAATAACATTATGTTGTTTTATATGCCATTAGAGTGAAAACTTAGTCTTTTGCTAGCAGTTGCCGCTAGGGCATCTATGCCATTTCGTTCGTTGCAATCCGGGACTGCACGTCGGGGTTTGTTTTGGTTGGATCAGAGAAAGCAGCATATGTGTCTCCTGATGAGAGACTAATAAGTTTTGAAACCGGTAGAGGTGCTTGCTGCACTCTCTGATTGGACTAGGATATGGTGCGGCTGTATTTTCGTTTTGCAACGAAATTGAAAATGGTTATTCATTTTTGATTTACATGTTTACTCTGATTGGAGTACGAAGGGAACCATTCTCGTTGGAACTTTACCGCGCTGAGCTGATGGGACGTGAATTATAAATTGTAAAATTCCCCCCATCTTCCTTAGTCTCAGCATCCGTATGGCTTGCAAATTTTAGAAGCCTCGGAGGTGTAACCAGAGAAGGTTCCCATTGTTTTCAATCTGGTGGGATGTAGAGTAACATGTTGTTTTATATGCCATTAAAGTGAAAACTTAGTCTTTTTATCTCTTCTTGTTGCAATGGCGTCTGCAACTTCCCAACATATTATTATAGCACCCATTGCCACTATATTGTTTTTCAATCTTTTTGCTTTATTAGATACAGCTTACCTGCATACGAGATGAGAAACATATCCACTCGTATATCGGTATACACAACTTTTCAGTCTGCAAGAGACTAGCGCCCTCTGAATAAATCTTAGAGTAGAAACCAATGAATGAGCGTAAGGCCTACCGCATACATACAACCTTTAGTCGAACAACTATTTAGTTGTGTATCATAAATCTATAGAAATATATTGAAGTGCGTATACTGTCAACTCGATAGTTGTTCGACAAAAAAATCAAAAGACCTCGTCGATCTCCTTTTGACTGAAAAGTCGCACAACTATCTATATACCTCGCGCATATACTCAACTTAACAGTTGTTTAGCGATCGCCGATCGTTCAATTGGGAGTAGAGACGGGCAAAATCAATACGGACTTGTAACGGTTACTGTTAATAGCCGTACTGAGTACAAGTAATGATTACCAAGTACTGATTTATCTGATCGTTGTACTGTATTGAGTTTGGCAATTTTAAATCAGTATTTACGTACTTGTAACTTGTAAAGTTTTAAATCCTAGTACACATTTTATAAATACTTTGTTTTTACCGGAAGCGTTTATTATTATTATTCAAAATACAATATAATTTTAGTAAAAACTATAAAAAATGTAAATTGTTACATATATTGGCAATAAATATTATTTTAGCTTATATAAACAAAATACAACTCGAAACAAAATTTTCTTATTATATAAAAGTATAAAACGTCCAATTATTTTAAATAACGAAATATACAGTGCACTGGAATAAGTGTTCCCCCCCCCTATTAACTTATTTATTTTTAGCACATAAGCAAAACGCTCGGACAGGTCGATATTTAAAATAGTATATTATAGCATCAATGTTTCGAACTTTACGAGATCCCTCTTCAGGTAACAGGTATAACTTTGATTTTTTTAAATGGGAAAGTATATCATGTGACACCTCATTTAAAAGCTTTTGAAATACTGATTACAAAAATATATGATACTTTAATCCTTTTTGAGAGAGTAGGTGCCAAATTTTAGCCGAATTCTTTATATTTTAATAAGTCACAGGAGTGAAAAAAAGAGAAAATCTAGTCTGATTTTTAATTTCAAATATATTATCTAAAAGAAACTTTTTAAGGGACTTTCGGCCCTCCGCAATAATTTAATCTTTCATTCTGCGTATAAATATTTCAAAAATACTTATTAGTTTTCCCAGGATTCGAAAAAATAAGGGCCGGTTGTTCGAACGCTAATCAAAAATGGAATCAACTGATCATTATCAAATATTTAATTACTGTCACCAACTGTCAATGTCAACTTTGTTTGGGTTGCTGAAAACATAATTGATTACAATTATGTGATTTATTAATCAATTATGTTAATAATTGTTATGTAAATTATTAATTAATAAGTAATTAATCAATCAATTATGTTAATTATCATAATAATAATTAACATCATTGATTACAATCAACTGATTGACGTACGAATGAGGGGTGTTGTTATTTGATGGTTGTTAAGGGTACTTAATTATAATCAACTTCTTGATTAGCATTCGAACAACCGGCCCTTAATGCGTTTAAAAATAATTCGACCGAAATTTTGCGCCTACGCTCTCACATAGGATTAAAGCATTATACATTTTTGTAATCAGTATTTCAAAAGCTTTTAAATAGGGTATCGCAGGATGTACTGTCCCATTAAAAAAATCAAAGTTATGAAGACGGATCGCGTAAAGTTCGAAACATTGATGCTATAATATACTATGATTATTTTAAAAATCGACCGAGCGTTTTGCTTATGTGCTAAAAATAAATAAGTTAATAAGGGGCGGGGGTAACACTTATTCCAGCTCACTGTATAAACTTTGTGGTTTATATTATAATTATTAAAAAATACTCTCAAACATATAATATGAAGGGTACAGGGGGAAAACAGCCTAAGTCACAAATCTTTTGTTTGGAGTAATTCTAATTTTTAACTTTAAAACGGCATCCCCTTATTTACAAGTACATAACTAATCTAAAATGTGAAAATATTTTTTTTTTCAGTGGGACCGTGCAAGTTAGACAAAGCGGCACCTATTTCTACGCTCTGCAACTTTATTCGCACTTTTAATTTTATTGGCCAATTATATTAGTCCTGGTTACTGGATAATTGTCAAGGCCATAGTCCAAAAAAATAGTAAGAAGAAAAAATAAGATTCATGTTATGTTATTAAAATGTAAATAATTGTATGTAGTAAATAAAATTAGTTATTAAAATGCAGTACTGCAAGCAAAATACTATTAATTAAATTTACCTTTATATAATAATTGCATATTATATCAATATTGTGGAGCAACATATAATTTTTCTTTTTCAATGACAGTAGATATGAAACGTACGTCAATTTGACAATTTCAATTGACAATATGAATTATTTAAGAAAGTTGCAATATTTCTCCGCTATTCGCGCACGATCGTTTCTCATTTCCCTTCCAAGTACTTGCACACCGCGAATAATCGAAATCAATGTTTAAAGTATTAATTTTTTTTATTAACTTTTAATTTTGATTGTTGTTTCCTTTCTGTCTGTGGACTCTGGCTGTTATTTGCCATGTACAGTATATTTTCAAACGTTAATAACAATGGACTAAGGCTATGTTTTGCATTTTTTACAACTAGAATAGTGACTTGTGATGGTTTAGTACAGAATGGCGTGAATAACTCAATTTTGAAAAAATGTGACTGGCTGTTTTTCCTCTGTACCCTTCATATTGTTTTTAAATATGTTACAGACATTTTAAAAAAATCAAATATTAATAGAAAAAGAACGGCAAATGCAACATTTCAACAATCTTTGTTGAATATATTAAAGGAAGATGTAGATGAGTACAAAAACTTTATACTTTCAATAGTTCCTTCATTCATTACAGTATTTAACAGACAACGAGAAACTTGAGGCAAAAATCCAAATTTTACCAAGTATTTCAAACAATAAAAAATAGAAGAGTTAAACCACTTTATACAGCTACTACTAGTTACACGACCTTCCGGATATTCGCACAATCAATTGTCCAAAGTACCGCGTCCATCTAAAGTATCAACAACGAACCATCAGTCATCAACGAATTAACTCCGACATGTAGACACCTGAAATCTCCAATGCAACTATCGACTGTATGCGCACCCTGCACAACTAAATAATTTATTCGAGAACAAATCGCAATACCTGGCTAATTGGTCTTTACCAAAGCCATCAAATTAAATAAAAAAATCACAATACCCTCATGATTCGATTAAGTAGTGGGTCGACTAAAAAGTTGTATGTATGCGCTAGGCCTAACACATCAATTTTCCCCTTAATTTGACTGTTGTCATGTAGTTGTGTGTAAATCATGAAGTTTGTATAGATAAATATTTATAGTTTAACTTACCTAGTGTTTAAATGAATGTTGATGAACCAATAGTGTTTCAAAATTATTTACAAAGTTGGGTAAGAAGTTCAGCTAACATGTTTGTGATTGTAAGGGTGTAGTAGCTGGAAAAAAGTCCACATTCTCATTTTTATACCGTTCCAACCACCATAAACAAATGTCTTTCATTAAAAAATATCTGTGTGCAAATATAAACGCTTAAACAATTATGAAATGTACTTATTCTCACTGTTAGGGTAAGAACAGAACAAGTGGGTCGTGGTGGAGGTGGAGGTCGCGGTCGATGTCGATATAAATGTAAAACAAACACATTGTAATGAATGGAAGAGAACAGAGCAGGTAAGTCGCGGTAGAGGTTTAACGTGATGCCATCCAGGAGGTTTACATCGATGCTTTTAAAAATAAAATGAGTTTGTTCTACATGGATGTCTACTGCGCGGCCTACAGGGATGCTTCCCTGTGATTGGTCCGTTCGAAGACAAGTTGTCATTACCTGCGCTATCTGAGTTGATACTTTTTATATAATCCCTTTTTTGCATTCAGTTTATTTTTGAATTTCTAAAGCACTTAAATACAGTAAAGTTTTGAAATATGAAGGAGGATCTGATTATTTACAGCTGACATTTCATCACTATCATCACTTGACTGACACAACATCGCAAAAGCACAGTCTTTTTGTCATTCAAATTTCATTCAACTACTTCACTTGATAGTGGTTCTAGCTCGACTGACAGCGCAGGTGACCTCCTTGCTATGTGCTGCGATATCGACCGCGACTTAACTAGTAGCATCCACCGCGACCTACACCTCCCCCTCGACCTACTTGTTCTGTTCTTACCCTAAGAGCACGAATAATCTTTTCAGAAGACGGGCACCAAATAAAAAGGCTAAGGTGTGATATTTAACAATTTTCTTTTGAATTATTATCTTGCCTTAGTTACTCTCAAGAATCATTGTTAGTTTTTAAGACGTTTCCTTTAACCATTTTACCTAATCCTAAACCATAATTTCCTACATACCATCCGCTACACTTGTTCATTTTAAAATTCTATCTTCTTTTACATAATGTTTTTCAATTTGAGTTTTGGGTAAAAATGATGGCTTCATCATTTGTTGGTACTTCTTATCTTTACAACATTTGTAGAAGTTCCAAAATATGCTTGCTTGTTGGACGAACGTTTTTGGTTTTACACGTATTAACGCTTATTCTGAAAACTCTATTGTTCAATAGAGTTACATCAGATTTTGGAAAGGTCATGAGGTATTTGTTGATTTTGTAGGATAAATATATGTACCAAATCTTTGAAATACATGGCAAGATTGTAGATACAGTTGTTCCACTGGATCTTTGCCAACTTAATGATTCATGTACAAACAACTTAAATCAAAAGATTAGGTAAAACGTACGTCGACATGTACTGTCAATGTAATTATTAGGAAATGGCCATTATCCCGGTGGATGTATTTTATAAAGTTATTTTATTGAAGTGTTTGATCTTTTTTCACTATTGTGGAGATTGTTGGACTCAACATTAAACAGCTTGGACATCATACCGACTATTACTAATATAAAGATAATAGAACGCCAATAAATAAATTAAAAACGAAAAGTCACAACAAAAAAGTTCATGTTAAGAAGATTCCAAACTGCAAAGACGCAGGTGGATGGCAGCTTGAATATGGAACTTAAGCGAAAAACAATGTTTATTTGTTAAATAAACATTTTTTCCTCTTTTCTGCCAGTAGTAAAACGTATTTTGAATTGAATAAATTGCATACATTCTTATTTTTGTGTAAATTAATTTAATCAAAAAGAATTTGGACACCCCGTATAAATAATTATGTGAATGTTTATATTACTGAATAGAGAATTGAAAAATCTTTAAAATGAGCCAGCAAACGACCCCTATTCTGATTTAAAAAAAAATCATCGATTACATTATCACGCCCAGATGGATGACATCACTAGTATGATATATATGTCAAAAAATCATAATTTAATCCATTCAGTGCCAATGACGTTAATTAACGTCATACTTATCCCTTGTCTAGCGCCGGTGACGTTTTTGTACGTCATAAGTAAACTACGCTCTGCACGTCCGTAAGCGGTTGGCGCGCAGGGAAAATCCCAGATTACGGCGCGGCATCTAATGTGTTAAAAATAAAAATCGACCTGTTTCGGGATTTATTTCCAAAATCGCTCATTCACAAAAAATTTATTCCAACCTTTACGTGCTCACTGTATATAGTTTTCAAAGTTCAAATGTATTTTTTTGATTGTTCCAAGTGGACCGGAAATTTTTATAAACAAATAACTTGTGACTAAGGAACTATGTTTTTAACAAGACAGAAACCATTTTGTCTCGCGTCAAAATATTCCTACTTGTGTGTGTGTGTGTGTGTGTGTATGTTCATAAAGAGGGGATGGCATTCGATAAACTTTTTGCCACAGTTATTTAAAAGTTGAAGATGTCATATATTAAATTTTTATTTTAGAATCTTTAAGAAATTGTATGATAATATCATCATTAGTTTTGGTGTTGAAGCTTAGTAGGTGTGAAATATTCCTACTTGTGCTTTAAGATTTAAAGATTATAAAGATTTTTGTAAAACTTTTAGAAAAAAAATTCCAAAAGTCACTTAGACATTTTTTCAACAAAAATTGCAAATAACTAGAAAATAAATTAGATTTATTTGAAAACATTTATTACGTTTCTCGAAAACTTACCAAGAGAGAAAAAGTGTGTATTTCGATGAGAGACGCTTAAAAATATTTTATTCGAAGCGATTCAAGAAATTGTTTTTTATAATTTATTTGTTAATATAAATTTCTGGCCCACTTGGAAAATTAAAAAAATTTTGAACTTTGAAAAAAATAAAATAAAATTTTAAAAATTGGATAAAAAAGGTTTGATAAGGTAGAAATGCAAACAAATTAATCGGTTTATGCTCTGCTAATAGGGGTAAACCGCTCGCCTATTATCACGTACTGACTTAGAGCTCGTTCACATGGCAGGCACTTAACGCGCGATTACAACTACATACATTTTATTTTTAATGACTTAAAACGCGCGTTAGCATGTGAACGGTCTCAAGTAAAATGTATGTACACTGTCGAGCAAAGAAATCGGGTCACTTGATGAAATATACACGTTTTATGTCTCGAATTTCCTAAACCTGTTGTCCGATTTGAGTAATTTTTTTACTATGTTATAACCTTATTATTTCAGAATATTAATGTTATAATATTGTTGCTAGACAGGTAAATGTCATTTGGTGTAACAATCATACCGTGTTTTTTTCTTAAAGTTCGGAACACTCTGTGGAATATTATAGCATAGATAAAATAATGAAATTAAAGCTCAATTGTAGCCTTAGGCTTTCTTAACATTTTCTTTTTTGATTCATTTGCTTATGTTGGATAATAAAAAGATTAGGTACTTTGACAACTAGCCATGCTCTTCATCAATACATGGTGAACCATCAATAGCCATGGTGTTTCTAAATAAGTGCGACAAACTTTAAGGGGTAATTCTGCATGAAAAAAAATAATGACCGTTTGATTTATAAACATATGTCCACAAATGCTGCGTTTTCGAGATACAGGATGTTGAATTTTTCTTACAAACTGACGGTTTATTTGTTGCTCTAAAACCGGTTGAGATATGCAAATGAAATTTGGTAGATTTTAAGAGGTAGTTAACTTTGTTTCTGGCCGCATGGTCTAATTTTAAAGCCAATAAAAAAAAGAGGTAGTTATTGCGCATTTTTTGACATACAAATAAGAATTGTATATTATTCACCATTGGCGTGCATACGGGTATAAACATTTTAGATACATCCCGTATGTACGCCAATGGTGAATATAAAATTCTTATTTATGTAGGGTAGGTAATAAGTCTACTACTCACAATCTTATTCGGTTTAATTTATTTAAAGTGTAAAGGCAAAAGTTGGGCGACCGGTTTCGATGTTTAAAATATACATCATCATCAGGCCCTTAAGAAGCCAAGATATCAGTACATAGAATTAGCAAATTAGCCCCCTCCCTCTAGACATTTTTTTATATTAAAGAATTTTTGTGAGACCAACGAGACAACTAAAAAATTGTACACACAAATAGAATTATTAAATAAAAAAAATTTCTAGAGGGAGGGGGCTAATTTGCTAATTCTATGTACTGATATTTTAGCTTCTTAAGGGCCTGATGATGATGTATATTTTAAACATCGAAACCGGTCGCCCAACTTTTACCTTTACACTTTAAATAAATTAAATCGAATAATATTGTGAGTAGTAGACTTATTACCTACCCTACATAAATAGTATGTGCTCACATCAGCAACCATTTCAATATATAAAATTCTTAAAATTGTGTGTTAAAAAATGCGCAATAACTACCTCTTAAAACGTACCAAATTTCATTTGTATATCTCAACCGGTTTTAGAGCAACAAATAAACCGTCAGTTTGTAAAAAAAAATTCAACATCTCGTATCTCGGAAACTAAGCATTTGCGCACATATTATGTTTATAAGCAAACCGTCATTATTTTTTCATGCAGAATTACCCCTTAAAGTTTGTCGCACTTATTTATTTTATCGCAAACTGTATTGATGAAGAACATGGCTAGTTGTTAAAGTACCTAACTTTTTTTATTATCCAACATAAGTAAATGAATCAAAAAAGAAAATTTTAAGAAAACTTAAGACTACAATTGAGTTTTAATTTTAATATTTTATCTATGCTATAATGTTCCACAGAGTGTTCCGAACTTTAAGGAAAAAACACACTATGATTGTTACAACCGGTATAAAATGACATTTATCTGTCTAGCAACAATATTATTACATTGATATTCTTAAATAATAAGGCTATAACATACTAAAAGAATCACTCAAATCGGACAACAGGTTTAGGAAATTCGAGACATCAAACGTGTATAATTCATCAAGTGACCCGATTTCTTTGCTCGGCAGTGTAGTTGTAAGAGCGCGTTATCAAAACGCATGTTTAACGCTTGTCATGAGAACGTTGCCTTAGTGTAAGGATAGTAGAAGACGAATATAATTTTAAAGTAACTCATTGGATGTACCCTTAAAGTTTGCCGCAGCCGAAATGGGTATTATACAATCGTTTCCACGAATAATTAATTGCTTGTATTCTTTGTGTACTTTTAATTTGTATCGTATGTATATATTGCATTTATTATTTTGTATTTACATAAAAACCAGTCCTTTAACAGGCATATGCTGAGCTTCTTATTCAAACTTGTAAAACAGTTTTATATGTGAGTGTTCTAGACTGAAGTTTTTGTGTTGAGTGACGTTTATACATATATTTATTTAAACGTTTTTAAATAATTATAAAATAATATAGGCCATTAGCCTGCCATTTTTTTACGACTGACCATAATTGTTACGAACTTTCAACCTGAACTTAAAAAAATATTTAAAGAAGTTTTCTCCTGCAATATACGTATGTTACACCGATCGGTAAAATATATCGCATATCCTATTTATACATTATCATTATAATATACAGGGTGTAACAAAAAGATGGGTCATAAATTAAATCGCATATTCTGGGACCAAAAATAGTTCGATTGAACCTAACTTACCTTAGTACAAATGTGCACATAAAGACAGTTACAGCCTTTTGAAGTTACAAAATGAAAATAGATTTTATCCAATATTGAAAATGAACATGTGGCTTTCTTATGGCTGGAACATATTAACAGTTATTAAATAATAACAGTGAAGTTTGTGCACCCCAGAAAAATTTTATAAATATTTGTGTACGTTAAATTATTAGTGTGGTACCAATAGTTTAACACAATGTTTATAAAACTTTTTTGCCTCTTAGTACTTTTTCTTTAAGCCAGTTTTTATCGAGATATTTTGAACATTTGTAAAATTCACTACATATTTGTAAACTGTTAAAGTATTAAGATTAAAGAGACCTGGTAATAATATGTTTGTTCTAGCATCAGTTTCAAACGGTTTGAAACCATCAGCGAATAGTGGACCAGCGCCAGTAGAGGGGATACCACTGGTGACTGTATTATGTTCTCTCACTGACCAACTGTTTGCTGACGGTTTCTGATTAGTTTGACTGTTTGCTAGAACAAACCTAATGTATTAATACGATTTAATGCGACTTTAATATGACATTTTTAATAAATCCGTACGACACTGCGATTTTATAGTATTACAATGTAAAAATGAAGGTGTAAACAATTCAGTGACTCGACTGTAGATCAAGAAACCCAAAGAAACAAACGTTTGTTTGCTGACGGTTTCTGACTAGTTTGACTGTTTGCTAGAACAAAACCTAATATTATCAAAATAATGTTCCTATAATCTTACTTAACCATTTACAAGTATGTGATGGATTTTACAAATGTTCAAAATATCTTAATTAAAACTGGCTTATCGAAAAAGTACTAAGAGACAAAAAAGTTTTAAAAACATTGTGCTTAACTAATGGTACCACAATACTAATTTAATTGGAACGTACACAAATGCTTGGGGAGTTTAAGGGAAGAAAACCCTAATAAAATTTTTATGGGGTGCACAAATTTCACTGTTATTTTTTTAAAGATGTTCGTGCCATAAGAAAGCCACCTGTTCATTTTCAATATACTAGATACGTAAAATCTCCTAACAGTTTTCGATATATTGAAAAAAATCTATTTTCATTTTGTAACCTACAGAGAACTTTTTATGCGCACATTTGTACTAAGGTAAGTTAGGTTATGTCCAATCGAACTATTTTTGGTCCCAGAATATGTGATTTAATTTATGACCTATATTTTTGTTACACCCTGTATAACATTTTATTTATTCGTAGTATATTTTGTTTTTTTTTATATATTATGTATGTATCTGCAATAAAAGCCTAATTTGATATTTTTTACAAACTAAATAATTTATTATTTAGGGATTTCAATTAATATAGTAGCGGCAAAATGTTAATTATAATTTATTCATTTAGATTAAATTTTTCCTTTGCTTTCATCTGTTGTCTTCTGTTGGTCAGTGTAATTTTAAAACTTACGTATAGTCTAACCAGCTATTTAAGAGACTCATTAATATTCAGCTGAGCGATTGTTATTGTTCGAGGTGTGAAATTCCACAAACAAGAGACCTACCTGTTTTATGAAATGATCCCTTGTTTATATAATTTCACACCTCAAACAATAGCATCCCGCTGAACGGGATATTAATGAGTCTCTTAGATAGATGGTAATACTTTACACATTATTAAAATGCAATACGTTTATGCTTCCTTGTATATATCGTTTTTGTGGATTGTGTTACGTTTTTATTTATTACATTTTTGGTATTGGACTGTTCATTTTGATTCATAGGTGCCTTTGATGCATTTTATACTCAATAAAGCTTATCAGAAATTAAATTTGTTTTATTTTAGAGAAATAAATATAACTAATAGTGTAGGAAACAGAGGTTGAACCTCACAAAATGGACACAAGTCCGATTTTATTTTTTTTTCTGGTATATCAAGGGGTGCTTATTACAAGATTAACTATTTCTTGAAAAATTTCGCCCCGGAACCCCCCTTTTCATCCCTTTAACGGGGGTAATTTGTGGTTTTTGCGAAACGCAGCCCTTCCTGTACGTTTTGCAAAAAAATTACTTAATAGTAAAATGAAGAGGACTATATTTTCTACTATTTATTTCTCGACAGCATAATATGCTGTAATAGACATATTATGTCTATCACAAACCGTTGAGTGGGGGTGGCGCCCCAAAATTGACAAGTTTTTAAAAAATATATTTTTCCCTAACTGTAATGAAAATTAAGAAGAATATCTGGGGAGATTAATCACAAATAAGTGGCTGATTTTTTGGTATATTATGCTTCATTAAAGGGCAATTGCCCATTTTTGAATTATAGGGTGTTACATTTTAAAAAACCCCTCTATACCATCCGAACCGCCAATGCTAGAGTAAAAAAACTTTCAGCGATTATCCATGTACTGGTGTTATTTATAAATTTCTATAATTCACGCCCATTTTTTTTCCGGAACCACCCGAAAAAAAAAGGAGAATTAATAAAGAAAGTGATTTTCTTGTAATTTTTCACACACCATGCCCTTTATTAAAATGCTTCATATACCATTTTATGCACGTTCTTATTACCCATGCACGGACACCAAAAGCGATTTCTTAATGCAACCGTTGTAGCCAAAAAAAATAAAGGGTGGGTCGAAAAAAATATTTTTTTTTGCTTTTTGACCCATATGGACATATGCTCCATCAATAGGGTTTTTCATAAATATATAGGTATGATTATTGCAACATCCCTGCGGAAACTACCCCTATCCTTAAAAATAAACTGCAGAAACTACCCCTATCCCTTGGAGAGCATGTTTTGACGATTTTCTCATTACCTATGCATTTTTTTAACAAAACTTATAAAGAATTAAAGACCACTATTTTCTCTACAAATAAGGTCCTATGCATTTTTTTCGTATAAGCAACCGTTACATCACAGTGGTGCCGATAACTTCAGAAATGCTTTGGCGGGCTCCAGTTTTTGTTTTTTTTTTCGTCACCTATTCATTTTATGGATAACGTACTTATGGAAAATAAAAGAACACACTGTCTGCTACACATTATGACTTATGCATATTTTGTTTTTGCACCCTAAAGCCACCGTGGTGGCCCAAAATCAATTTTTGATTATTTTCTTTATTAAGTCTCCTTTTTTTTGGGTGGTTCCGGGGAAAATGTGGGGGTGCATTATACAAGTTTGTAAATAACACTAGTACATGGATAATCGCTGAAAGTTTTTTTACCCTAGCATAGGCGGTTCAGATGGTATAAAAAGGGTTTTTTTTAAAATGTAACACCCTGTAATTAAAAAAATTGCAATTGCCCTTAAATGAAACCTATACCAAAAAATCAGCCACTTATTTATGATTAATCTCCCCAGATATTCGTCTTAATTTTCATTACAATTAGGGAAAAATATATTTTTTTAAAACATCTGCTTTAAAAATTTGTCAACTTTGGGACGCCACCCCCACTCAACGGTGGGTGATAGACATATGCTGTCGGGAAATAAATAGTAGGAAATATGCTCCTCTTCATTTTACTATTAAGTAAAGTTTTTGCAAAACGTACAGGAAGGGCTACGTTTCGCAAAAACCACAAATTACCCCGTTAAAGGGATGAAAACGGGGGTTCCGGGGCGAAATTGTTTAAGAAAAAGTTAGTCTCAGAATAAGCACCCTTTGATATACCAGAAAAAAATAAAAACGGACTTGTGTCCATTTTGCGAGGTTCAACCTCTGTTTCCTACACCAGGGGTCACCAATTAGCGGACCGCGGTCCGCATCCGGACCGTGAGCTAGTTTAGTGCGGACCGTCAATAAATTCAGAATATACCTAGTGTTTGGCAATTTTGAAAATGTTTAGCCATGAAATTGTGTACTATGTTTGGCTCAACTTATGTGTGCGAAGCCGCTTTATCAAGAATGAACTTTATTAAAAATCGGTAGAGATCTCACTTAACAGATGAACAACTCCCTAATGAGACTCAGTTGCACTAAACTCACTCCAAACTTCAGACAGGTTGTACATAAAAAATGTCATTTTTCTCTCTGATAATTTAATTCTGTAAAGAGTTTCCCCCCTTATTGTTACACTTACTAATCATTAATTTTGAAATTAAGCAAGCTGTAATATAAAATTGTCATGTGCATTTTTTATATTCATTTCCTCTCCGCTATATGTTAAGTAGGAGTACGTTTCAGATGTGCATATAATTAAAATAATTTTCAGATTTAATAAGTTTGCAACAAACACCAGACCTTGCATTGAAACTAATGTAGAAAAGATAATATGTTAACTAGCATTTTGTACTATGATTATCTATTTTAAATTCCTCAGTTTCCTTTCTAGAAAAGTGAAGATGTCTAAAAACTTCATTAGCATTCAAAATATAAATTTCTAATTTTTAAAACACTCTCAGTAACAATTTGCAATACTGCTGTTTTCAAAATATATCAATAATCAACATCAAAACAATACACAATGAATTTATATTTTATTTATTGTACCAGGAAAACTTACAGAAAAGTATACAGTAATCAAAAAACAATCAGATTAGTTTTCCTTTCCATATTAGTCCATGTGTGAGACCACTTTCGTATGAAAAATGTTTCTGACTCGATTTCTTTGCGGATTCCTTTTCAAAAATATCCCCTTTAAACAAATCGGAAGGGTGCCGGATTAAACAATTTTTTAAACAAATTCAAAATTACTTTTTTGCCTCGAAAAATGTATTTTTAGTTTTCTTGGTTAATTATAACCAATAAAGGTCTCTTATCATATTTCTGAAAAGTTAATAGTTTTCGAGTTATAAGCGATTTAAAATCTGATAAATGCGAAAATGTGCATTTGGGATGCTTGCAAGCTCTTAAGTTTTAATAAAATGACAGATCTTTTTTATTTAAGATGACCCAAAAATGCTAAAAACGTATTTTCGCGGGCAAAAAAGGTGATGTTTTGAATTTGTTAAAAAATACATTAAAGAATTTCTGCCCAAAAATTTCGCACGGCACCCTTCTGATTTGTTTATAGGGGATATTTTTTAACAAGAATCCACAAAGAAACCGAATCAGAACAGTCAGACAAGGCAGCATAAATCCGGACCCCGGAAGTGTCATAGTTTTTCACGGACCCTCAGGGAAACTAATTGGTGACCGCTGTCCTACACTATAATAGTTTATCAGCATCAGTCTGCCTTTACAACCCAGTGTGGGTCCTAGCCTCCTCAAGAATTTCTCTCCAGTCGGACTACTTTCATCACGTGTTTTGTAAATTTTAGACTTGTGTCTAGTTGGATGCCCTGATATTTAGCACAGTACATAGGCTCTATCCTTGTACTCATCATCATCATTGGATCTACAACCCACTTGGCCTGTTCCAGAATCAGCTTCAATTCTTCGCCTTGGTTTTATACCGCATTTTAAACCGCATATACGCGCAAAAGTTTTCTTGCCACATATACAGTTGAGTCCAGGAATCTTTACCCGTGCGTCATCATTTAAAGCATACGAAATAAGTCGATGATAAGTCGGAAATTGAAATTTACTAAACCACAGCCACCTTTACTTTACAAGCCATGAAGAGAAAAAGGCAACGTCGCAATTGATGACGTCGGTAGTCTCATAGAGAAATAAAAACAAGTTTGTAAATGGTTCCTGCCACAGCCACCTTTACTTTACAAGCCATGAAGAGAAAAAGGCAACGTTGCAATTGATGACGTCGGTAGTCTCTCTTTCAGACGCGGCTAAACACAGTATTGACTCCGTGCGTCTCCCCTCTACTTACAGTCACGTGACACGCTGTCAGATTTTGTCAGGACGTTTTAACATTGAGTCTTATGGGATTATTTTGTTAAACTTGAATATTTTATTTTGTAGTGATAATAACCGAATACAATTGTTAGAATTCATTAGTTATTAATTTATACTGTAATTTATAGTGCAACAAAAATATTTTCTTTTTCGTTAATAAAGATTTATTGACATAAACTGCGATAGTGAGGTTATGTATACAAAATCAAACTGATAATCAATATTGGAAATAGAAGAATTTATATCAGATTAAGTGCGTTTTTATTTTCTGTTTATATTAATACATAATATCACTAGCGTGACACGGCATTTTTTTTAAATGTCTCATTTAAACATACACAAAGCGTCCTGATAAAATTTCAAAAAACCGCCACCATGAGCAGGTCGGTCGATTTTGTTTTGACACTTTGTTAACGCTCAGAGCGAATAGGTAATAGGTATTTAGTCCATTCCGAAGTTGTAGTTTTGTTTTGACATTTCCCTTCTGCTTCTGACTTAACCTATATGTTTATCATAAAATAATATAATATATACAGGCATATTATGCCTTTTTTGCCTTTACACTTACTTGTGAATTGTTTTATTTATTTACTGAATATAGAGAGACTTTTAAACTGTCCAAGGTTGTTCTAGCTTTGTTTTTTT
Source organism: Diabrotica virgifera virgifera (assembly GCF_917563875.1). NCBI lineage: Eukaryota > Metazoa > Arthropoda > Insecta > Coleoptera > Chrysomelidae > Diabrotica > Diabrotica virgifera. The sequence continues at coordinate 130,608,319 of NC_065449.1, forward strand.
AAAATTTGTGATGTTTGTTATAATGATAATAGGAGTCTTATTTAAATTGGTGCATTAAAAGGGATTTATTATATTATTAGCAGTAATTCCAAATGCGAATATTAGAGCAGGGCATTTAGCACAAAATAAATCGATTTTTAAATACAGCACCTAGAGATTTGCAACTTTTTGTATTGTGTTTAGGATGGTGTCAGAAAAAAGGTATACTATAGAAAAATGGGTGGAAATGACCCCCGGTGCTCAAAAATCCTCCACACTCCAGAAGACAACATGCCTTAGCAGTGATCTTGGGCACCAGGTAGTGCATCCAGAAGGTGACGTGACCATAGACACGTTTCTAGACACAAGTCTCTAGACACGAAAAGTTTAAAGTCTCTAGGTGCTGTATTTAAAAGTCGATTTATTCCTATGTTTTTAGTGCTAATGGTCTATATGTTTCAACACTATATCATGCCCAAAACACGCCATAATAATGTGTTTTGAAATATGTCATAGAAACCTCATTTGTGACATTATTTACTTTTAATATTATATGACTACTGCATATGCATCCAATTTTCTGTAATTCTTGACGTTTTCGTAATCGAATTTTATCTGCACATTCTTTTGGCACCATCCCTAATTCCTCTAATTTAATCTAATAGCCTTTTAATAGTCTGTTTAATGGATTAAAATTATTTGATATGTAATTTAGTATGTTTACAAATTATAAAAAAAAGGGTGCCTGATATAATTTTGTTTTGACTATAATTAATGAATAATTAAAAAATTACTTTTTTTATATATTAAATAGTTATTTATGTATCAAGGGCATTAAATAGATGTTTATACCCTAAGGGCGACAAGCTTATAAATTACATAATTATGCATGTGGTGAATATAAAATTTTGTGTCATAGCGGTTCATTGCGTCAGTTAAAGTTTTAATTTTATAATATAATAAATTAGAAGAAATACTGTATCGCAGCAGGTATTTAGTACCGTTGCTAGAAAAGTGATGTTGGTTAGCAATTTGGTATTAACATAAACAAAGTTTTTCTATGTGAAATGTCAAAAAAGTCAGAATGCAAGAGAAATTCGATATTTCTGAAAAAAAGCCAATAAAGCGACTGAGAATCTATTACCAAATAAACGTATCTATGACAAGGAATACGCTAAATTTTAACCATGGATGACAGAAAATAATACTGAATGTGTAAATGAGACTGTACTACTGGCATACACTGTACAGGACGACCAAGAAAAACATGGAACAATAACATAAGCAAGATTCTCAAAGAAAGAGGGAAGACATAGAGTGAGCCGAAGGAACTAGCTAGAGACAGAAAAGAGTGGTGTACATTTGTAGAAAAAAATTTAAGAGAGCTTGTACACCTCGACACCTTCGGGTATAAGAGGTTTTCGATTATGTATGTATGTATGCATGTTAATTATAGTCAGAACAAAATTATATCGGGCACCCCTTGTTTTTTTATAATTGTTACCATACTAAATTACATATCCAATAATTTTAATCCATTATTAAACAGATCGGTGCAGATCGACATTATATTGGATCCTCTACTATAAATAAAAGATCCAAAGTACCAACAATACTGTCAGTAGTCTTAAAATATATTTATTAAAACATACCAACTGTAGAAAAGTAATATAACTTATCAAATCTGTTTATTTAAAAAATACAGCTACTATTTATAATTATTATCAATATGATTTATACATAATCATTTGATTCTAATTTCACACTATCACTTTGGACGGTTATAGTATTTCTGGCATTATTCGAATTTCACTTTTATCCAATTGCGGTTGCAACTCCAATAGAGAGTCATGTAACAGTTTTGTAACTTGATTTGTGGACGTCCGTGAGAGCGGTTGCAACTCCACTGGAGATTCCTGTGGCAGTTCTGTACTGGAAACTGTGTCGGAGAAATCCTAAAAAAATATTTTTGTTAGATTCCAAAGCCACAAGAATAATGGAAACATATAGCAAAGGAATTTGAAGCAAGATTGAACTTTCCCCATTGCTTCGGTGCCGTTGACGGCAAATATGTGCAGAGTATTCCACCAAATGGGCAAGGTTCCTATTTTTATAACTATAAAGGATTTCACAGTATGGTTTTGATGGCAGTTGTAAATGCTAATTATGAGTTCATAATATACGAATTTGGTGTGAATGGGAGAATTTGTGATGGAGGTGTTATAGAGCAAACAATATTTTACAACAAATTAAAAGAAAATACATTACAAATTCCAGTCTTTGATCATCTCAGTGGTTCAGATAAAATGCTTAGTGATGTGTTTATTGGTGTTGAAGCTTTTGCCTTAGCGCCACATTTCTTAAAACCGTTTAATCAAAGAGAATTAACAAATGAACGCAAAATATTCAATTACCGCCTGTCAAGGACAAGGCGAGTTGTAGAAAATGCCTTTGGTATTTTAGCTAACAGATTTCGAATTTTCCATACCACTATTAATTTAAATCTAAAAACTGTATATATCATTGTCATGACATATTGTGTACTCCATAACTTTTTGAGAAGTAAATATGCTTCAACCTATACTCCCATTGGAAGCTTAGACGATGACAACAGGAATGGTTTAAGAACAGAAGATTCTAATCTCATTGATATGCAGAGATAACATTATATAAGGATTTCCAGAGACGCCAAGCAAACTAAGGATAAACTTTTTTTATGGTATTTCAATAATGAAGGTAGTGTACCATGACAAAATAGCCATGGTGTAATTCATAATATAGTTTAATTATAGAATTTAATTCAAGTTCTAAATATTGTGAACGTAGATATAGTTTAATAAAGAAATTTTTTTAAATTAATCATGGTTTTTAATTGATAGAAACTTACAAAATACCTTTTCAGGTAGATATGATTATTCCACAAACGCAAATATGCAACAAATATGTGTGTCAAGTGTCAACAATAGAAATAGCAGGAAATTTCTTAGACAGTTAGAAATTCGATTAGCATCTTTTATTTCGACAAAAATTTGGCATCCATGCCCAAAATTCTGCTTAAATTTTTGTAGAGAGTAGAAAGACTTCCGGAGTGGAAATTGAAACACCAACCAGTAGTAAATTAAGAAATGCAATTTTCTTTACATCTACAATAGTGGCTCAATCCCATATGAACATAATACTACATTAAATATGCCACAAGAAAACAGTGTCAGAACTTGCAGAAATACATAAGTTGATTAATTATTATATTCTATTATTATAAGTATATAAATTTTTTTTGGCAGTAGTACCCCAATATTGGAAAATTAAATACTAAAATGGTAAAAGAAATTTATATGATTTAAAAGAATTCTCTATTTTAGAATGAACTAAAAATATAAAAATAAAATATTGCCTCTTTTAATTTTTCAATCATTAAAGTGTATGCTTCATTCTCTACTTTTCACCTTCCATAATGCATGCCAGCTCAAAAATTTGTACAACTCTTCAATTAAGAATAGCAATGCTTCTATATCACTCATTTCGACTGTCCACCTTGAAAACTTTTGCTGGACTGAACTTCTGACCACACTTCAAGTAAAACTGCACAGGTAAAATCTTCAGCATGTTGACGAGAGTACAGGCGGCGTGCAGCGCTTGGAGACTTACATGTGATACCGTCTTGCTGCTCTTATGCTCTTACCTGCGCAAATGAGTCTCTGCAGACATGGTCTCAGGCAAAACGTAGTGTGTAGCCAGTGTATTATACTACAGACCTCAAGGCTCTGAGGATAGTCAGCATAATTTAGATTGCTCAGATTTCTGCATTATCATTATGAATGATATATGTACAATGTTATGCTGTCATGACATTTGCAAAAAAAATTGTTTGTATTGATGGTACACTTTGCGTCATATAAAACTGGTACACTTTTTTTTCCCAATGTAAACATGTGTCTGACAATTATTGTTCGTGAATCACGTCGTTGTTGCCATCACAGATAACGGAATTGCACTAAATCTAAATACAAAAAAATAACGTTTAAAATGTATATTTCGAATTGTAATACATATTATATTTAAATTCCACACTTGTTCACTGTAAAAGTTATTAATTTTATATTAATTTCAAATTAAATTTTTAATTTTCCAGTGTGTTTTATTTATTCTACACAACTTAATGCAGTTTTGTCCTATAATTTATGAGAAACCAATCACACCTCTCGATTTGACGTTAAATATAATAAATTAAAGTCATGTCAAGATTTATTATCTATAAAAATTTTTGAATTGAAATATTTTCATAAATTATAATAAAACACGAATCATTGTATGGATACTTAATTGAGATGACGGAAAATTACAATTGTTTTAGTTTTTAGTATATTAAAAAATGCGGTCTGTCGCACAGCCCCGTTTTTACCTAGTTTGATATAATATTTTCCTTGAACTGGCAACGTTGCCCTAGAAATTATAATGACACTTGTGACAAGATCAACTTACACAACTTGAAAAACACGATTTTCGGTTATAAGAGTTGTACCAGTTTTTTTTGACGCGAAGTGTACCTATGGAACTAATCCATATAATTTTGAGTTAACCACTTTGATGGTTAGCGATGACTTTGGTGAAGGCGTTGCTGTGACATACATGATTTCGAATAGAATGAATACTACAATTTCTAAAATATTTTTTGACTGTATTAAAACCGCACTAGGTACCTAATAATATCACTACAGATATGTTTATGAGAGATATAATGGAAACTTTTTATAACGGATGGACAGCAGTGATGGGGCCTGTGTCTAATCGATTATTTTGTTCCTGGCAAATTGATTGTGCCTGGAAAACTAATGTAGCAAAAATTTCTGTAGTTGAAAAAAGAATGGAAGTATGTATATAAGTGCTTGAAATTTATACAAAGTACTTTAGAAGTTAACAACTTTTAAAAAGATTTGTTGAATTTTCCAACTGGAGAATGATTCTGGTACTGTTAAATTTTATGAGTACTTGAGTAAAAATTATAGTTCGAATACTAAGTCCGGGTTCTACTGTTATAGAAAGGAATTACTAATAAATACAAATATGTACTTGGAGAGTATGCACAGTATTATTAAGTATGCATATCTAGAAGGAAAAAGGTGAAACAACTAGATAAAAGCATGCATAATTTGATACACTACACTCGAGATAAACAAGTGGAAAGACTAATTCAGATAACAAAAGGTTTGTTGTAATGTAAATATGTTTTGATTTAATTTTGTCAACATTTTTGTGGCTTTCAGGAAAAAGGACTGATTGATTGACTGCCATTAATTGTAGCCACAAATTATAAATTTGATACTGAAAGTGTGGAAGGAAATGATGAATTTAAAAAATGGATAATTAAAAATAAAACAAACTCAAAAATATGTACTGTTACAGAGAAACTGTTAATGTATGTTATCTTGTCAGCTACATACTATGTAAAATATGCTACCATTCCTACTCATGTACTTGCCTTGATTATTTTATTAAATTAAATTCAATCAAATATTTGCCAGCACATTCACTACCTTTGTATTACATGAGTCACACTAAATAATTAAGTTCCAAGCTATTTTGATATTTGGGAAGAACTGGAGTCTTCAGCACCTACGCACAAATCAAAAACCGAGGGATAGATAGAAATTACATAAGATACTATCTGCTCAGCACTGTAAGTAATTGCATTAGGTCAAAAATGCAACAGTGAAGATATTTTAATGACAGCCATTAATCAAATTAACGCTGTGAAAGCCAACAAATTTCACGTTGATCCAAATATGAGACTTAATAAAATTCAGAAAGGGTGAAACAGGTGTCATTTTCTACCAAGAAAAAGACAGTGTCTACGTCTGGTAAACTATTAAGGAAGCCCAAAATCGCAGAGTCCTCCAATTTGAATGAAGTATCCTCTAAATGGTATGTATTTGCATAATGCCTGTACCTATGTGTTGTGAGTACACAATTAAGTGATCAGCAAACTGCATGCCCATTTCTTGTTTAAGTTCACCATTATCTATAAATAGTTTTTCTCAGATTTTAAAACAACAAAACTAGAACAACTTGCAACAGAACAACTCCTCTATATTCAATAATTCAATGAAACAAGAATCAATTCAATTTCAATATACAACTCCTTGTATACAACCAAACAACAAAACATAGGTTAGGTTAAATAAAACGGAAATGTCAAAACAAACTACAACTTCGGAACTGTGTTTAACCGTGGCCCTGGGCCCGGATTCCGTGCACTGTAGATATCTACACCTCGCTTTCTATCGATGTCAATTTTCGTAAAAATATTTGAATTTTTAGCTTTAATTGAATTATTTTCTAGTTTTGGTAGGTTATACTCTAATTGATGCTGAAGAGACACTTAGTAAAACAAGAAAATATTTGAATTAAAACTAAAAATTCAAATATATTGACATTCATAGGAAGCGATCGGCGCGATGTCAATATATTTTAATTTTTAGTTTTAATTCAAATATTTTCTTGTTTTATTAAGTGTCACTTCAACATCAATTAGATTATAACCTAGTAAAACTAGAAAATAATTCAATTAAAGCTAAAAATTCAAATATTTTTACGAAAATTGACATCGATAGAAAGCGACGTGTAGATATCTACAGTGCACGGAATCCGGGCCCTCTGATTCTAATTCATTTCGACAGTCGCAATTTCATTTCGACACCGCCATGACAGCCGCAGAATATAGCGATTCTTAAGTTGGATTTATAGTTTGACGTAGCGTAGACGTAGACGCAACGGAGACGCACTGGAAAAGATCAACACCGAATTTTGTGTACTCGTGTTTATAGATGAACGCAAGCGCCTGACGGAACGTAAGAGAAACGTAACGTAACATAAGAGATGACCAACTTTCATCTTTTACAGTGCGTTTCTTCCGTCTGGCCAATCATAAGGCAGAATTTTGTTCTGTCACTCAAAGTGGACCCGCCCCGCCCCCTCATTCCTTGTGTTGTGTAAAAAGTTGATTGTCAACATATTCGAATTTTGTTAATTATTTGTTAATACAATGGATGTTAAGTTATTAATTTAATAAAAATATATCATAGAGTCATTTCAATATTTCAGATAAATATGAGTTGTTATTAGCCTAATTCGTGGTTATCCACACATATTATACGATAGGTAAATCCAATAAACATTTAAAGACCAGGAAATGGAACAAAATAGTTGGAAATCCCAAGGCATGCGGCACCAAAGAGCATACTTTCGTTTATTTCCTAATCCATGTAACACACAAAACAGATAAATATTATAATAAATAATAGTATGAGTATAAATAAATAAACACAAAGTTTGTTTACTGTTCGTATAATTTATAGGCTATGTTGTTGAATTAGAATTAAGTCATTGTTTACTCTTTCTACTCATGCGCAAAAATTCCGCTACGTCGATCTATAAATTGACATAATATTTTCTTCCGTCTCCTAGTTTCAGAAATGCAAACACTTCCGCAAAAGAGCCCACCTATCTCCTCTGCATAACTGGAATCGACGTGGATTACTCCGAGCAGGAGGTCACCGACTTGCTCACAGAACAGCAATTCCCAGTCGAAAGACTGTGGAGAGTCAAATCCTATAAAACAGGCAAGGACTCCAAAGTGATCAAGGTGGTGACCAAATCCTTGGAAAAATTCACGTCAGCACTGAGCCGAGGCATAACTCTAGATGGCGAGATCTATAATGCCGAACTCCCTCATGGCTCCGACCCTACAATACCCACTCCAAAATATTGCAGCAAATGCTGCATCAACGGACATTCCATCGACGAATGCCCACAAAAAGCATTCGTCTGCCCCCACTGCGGCGGCAACCATAAATCCAGCGCCTGCACCAAACAGCAGGAACCAAAATGCCCGAATTGCGGCGGTGACCACCCCGCATATTCCAACAAGTGTCCTCAAAGACACACCATCCCCTCCGCCCAACATGAAATTCAGCCACTTACGATCGAAAGATCATTCCCCCCTTTCGAACTCCCTACAGAAACAAAAAACATCTTGTCTATTCAGACCGCTCTGTTGCTTAACTTGTTGCCTGAACTTCGTGAGCATATCGCTGCAATCACGGCTAATCTGATTAGCCAAGTCTACGACCACTCGACAGTGGTCCACGGGTACGGGAGCAATGTCACGGTGACATTCCGCTCCAACCACTAAACACCCTCCCTTTATGGATTTCACCCTAGGCACAGTCAACTGTCAGGGTCTCTCCAAAAAGAGACCCCTCATCAAGAATATCCTGTCGAAGCATAACATCCAGATCCTCGCACTCACAGATACTCTGTCGAAAAACGATCCACACTTCGCAGGATATTCGATCATCCATCGAAGCCGCTGTCAGGTTTCACGTGGGAATGGTATTCTCGTGAAACACGGAATACCGCACAACACACACACATTCCCACAAAATTTTCGTCCACCTGATGTGGACTTCCTGGCAATTGACGTGCACATCCCCAACAACGAAACCCTCACGATAGTCTCTTACTACAAACACCCGGGTCAACCACTCAACAGGCATTTGCTAGAGTACTTTTCGAGGCTCGGCAAGGCTGTGTTGATGGGTGACCTAAATTGTAGACATACACAGTTTGGTGATCACCATCAAAACCCAGAAGGCATCCGCCTCACGGATTATCTACTAGACCTTCCCATTTCAAGAATCACCAACACTGAATTCACGTTTTTGAACGCCAATGGGGCCTCTATTATCGACCACATCCTAGTTACTAGTAACATTCTGGATCGGTTCGGGGATAGATGCCACATAGGCGATTCGATAACGTCAGACCACGTACCTCTTCTTGTCGACACCGACATTCTCACTCCAAAACAACCAAACCCTCCAAGATCTATAAGAGACTATCGTCACGCTAACTGGACTGAATTCCAAAACTTCATCACACAAAATCTCCCAATGTTAGGCGAACTCGATACTAACGATAGTATCGACACCAGTGCAACCAATATCGAGAACCTCATCACTGAGGCGATCACGCACGCAATTCCACTCAAACAAATAACTTATACATCACCGGCACTTCCACAATACATCATTGCCAAAATTCAACAAAAACGACGTCTTCTACGTCAATACAAGGCCAACAGAAACCCACTAATCAAAACAGAGTACAACCGAATCTGTGCCAGGATAAAGAGGGAGATATCTGTCCTAACGGCTCGCCGGTGGGAAGAGACTACCTCAAAACTGGACTACAGAGACGGAGGTAAATTCTGGCAAAAATTCAAAGTCCTAACAAAACAAAAATTATCTCAACCATCTCATCTGTTGGTCAACAATCACATAGTCAATTCCCCAGAAGGGAAAGCCGAAGCATTCAAAAATTCGCTTCAAAACAATTTTCAAACGCCAGATAACCCGAACTTTGATCGCATATTTAAATTCAACACAGAATACATTGTAAATGTTACTCTCAACCACCACATTCCAGTCTATGATCCTATCATGGACCCCCTCACAGACAGGGAAACGGAGAGCTTTTGCCAAATCGGCAAAAACAGCGCTCCCGGACCTGATGGCATCAACCGAAGGTGCCTCAAAAAACTTCCAGAGAGTATCATCCCTCTTCTAACTAAAATATTCAATGCATGTCTCAAAAACAGCCATTTTCCTACTCCTTGGAAAGTGGCCAACACCATCATGCTTTTGAAAAAAGGCAAACCCCCAACCGACGTGGAATCCTACAGACCAATTTCATTAATCAATACTCTGGGTAAAGTTCTTGAGCTAATCCTAAAGGAGAGGCTCAATAACTTTCTCGAAAACCACAATATCATACCAAAATTCCAATATGGATTCCAGTCAGGTAAATCTACCAAACATGCATTAATAGATTTCACTACCAAAGTCACTCAAACCATCAACGATGGTTCTATCGCCATAGCCACATTTCTGGATGTGCAGAAGGCTTTCGACCAGGTCTGGCACGACGGGCTTGTTCGGAAACTTCTGGACATCGGGCTTCCATTGCAATTTACCAAAATTGTACACTCCTACCTCCACAACCGTACTGTCAGAGTGAAAATATGCGATCAAAAGTCCACCCCCTTCACTCCACAAGCTGGAGTTCCCCAGGGTTCAGTCCTAGCGCCGCTGTTGTACATCATCTACAACAGCGACATCACTAACCAAAATATCCCAGGTACTCGGCTGTTTCTCTATGCAGACGACACGACTCTGCTCTCAACTACCTCTCGATACAACCCAAGACTCCTCTTCAGAAGAGCACAGGCTCTGTTGGACGGTGTCGGCGAATGGTGTTGTAAGTGGAGAGTCACGCTCAACGCGAACAAAACAACAACAATTGTGTTTCGCGCCCCTACTGTGTCAAATAGAATCATTCGCAATGAAGACGACCAATATCCTCTGAGTTTGTTGGGAGAAAGGCTTGTTGTTAGCCCGACTGTGAACTATTTGGGAGTACTGTTTACCAGGACTCTCAACTGGGACGCAGATCTAAAGGCAACTTTAGATAGGGTAAGGAACAGGGCCAGACTTCTCAACGCTCTCTCGGGAAAAATTGGCAAGACACACAAGAAGACTCTCATTCACACTTACAAGACCTTTATTCGACCCGTCATGGAGTACAAATCATGTATCTACTCTCTTTGCTCAAGACAAAAACAAGAGAGGTTGTTGAGGACGGAGCGCAGAGTCTTGCGTAGATGTAACTATGAGCACTGGCGATATCCCTCAAACGAAATCCATAACATCTCGAACATCCCCAAAATCACCGAGAGAATAAACTCTCTGAACAGGAACTTCACAATCAAAGTAATCAACGGCCCCCCTTCCGACACACAAGAATCTCTCAAATGTTCCTGTTCATCTTCCGGCCACGTACTCTACCGAAAGCCCAAACGCAAAAAGATTCACGTACCGTCCGCTCTAATGCAAACATGCATTGACGAACTCCCGGTAGAGTACGAAAACATCCTTGAGGCTACCCCGTTAGCCTTCCGTACCCACCTCTAACATTTCCTCTTCCTTACCCCGAACAGGGAGAAGTTGGTTTTTTGCGGTTTCCCAACTTCATTGCACAATTATACCTGTTCGTCCCAAGAAAATAGCCGCAACTATTTTCTCCACTCGAACGCTCACTGTCCACGCTGCGCTCAAAGCCACCTCCTGACCGCCGACGAGGGACGCAGGTTCGCCTGTCGTTGTACAATGGTTTCTAGGGAGCTTGGTCGAAAGCAAAGCACGGACAGTACACGTAAATGTCTATGGAACCAACAACAATCCATCAAACTTTCTTCTCTGTTGACTTCTGGCCTTCTGGACAACACCGTCTGGCATAACCCAGGATCCAAGAACACCAGGACACGGCGCTTGCCCCGGTGTGGTTTTCGGACTGTTTGCTTTGCTGCCAACACAATACATTCACCTCAAACCCTGAAGAGGACAAAATCCTAAACGGGGAAGCACATTGAACGCATTTCTTCTAAACATTATCTAGACAAGCAAATCAAACAATGTGGCATGGTCTTCCGTCTCCAGTCCGTTTCTTACGTCTACGTTGCGTCTACGTCTACGCTACGTCAAACTATAAATCCAACTTTATTCATTTCGATATTAGTTCCAACTGGGGATATTAACCTTATCATGTTGAGACTGCTCAGAATTTGGGTTGGCGCTCCCGTTTATTGGAACTTGTTGATAGGGTTGATAGTCTGGGAAAATTATCGAAAAAATGCCATTTTTGGGAAAAATTATTTACCAGCTATTTTATTGCTAAAATCGAATCTTAAGATTGCATATACAGTGCGTCCATAAAGTAACGCATAAATTCATTATTTCGTAAACCAGCGACATTAATGAAAAATCCTGAAACGGGTCGATTTTTATTTTTAGATTCAGATTTTTTGGCATATATATCATACTAGTGACGTCATCCATCTGGGCGCGATGACGTAATCGATGATTTTTTTAAATGAGAATGGTCATGTGATAGCTCATTTGAAAGGGTATTCAATTCTCTATTCACTAATATAAACATTTACCTAATTATTTATACAAGGTGTTCAAAAAACATTTTTTTAATTAAAATAATTGAACCAAAAAGAAGAATGTACGTAATTTATTTAATTCAAAATACGTTTTACTGTTGTCAGAAAACAGGAAAAAAATGTTTATTTGAGAAATAAATATTGTTTTTTGCTTAAATTCAATGTTAAAGCTGCCACCCACCTGTCGCTTGGCAGTTTGAACATTTCGTTTAAGCGAAAATCAATGTTTATTTGTCAAATAAAATTTTTTTCTGTTTACTGACAGTAGTAAAATGTATTTTGAATTAAATAATTACATTATATTCTTCTTTTTGTCTCACTTATTTTAATTAAAAAATGTTTTTTGAACACACTGTATAAATAATTATGTTAATGTTTATATTCTTGGATAGAGAATTGAATACCCTTTTAAATGAGCTATCATATGACCCCTATTCTCATTTAAAAAAATCATCGATTACGTCATCACGCCCAGATGGATGACTTCACTAGTATGATATATATGCCAAAAAACCCTAATTTAAAAATAAAAATCGACGTGTTTCGGGAATTTTCCTTAAAGTAACCAGTTTACGAAATAACGAATTTATGCGTTACTTTATTAGTAATTTGGGGTATGACAAGTCCGCAGAAAGTGTGTTATTTTATTTATAAAGAAATTAGCACTTCTAAATCTTCTTTATTTTTCAATTAGTGGTCTGTAACTCCTAAAATTTTTCCTTTGAGCCAAAAACACTCAAATAAAAATTCACCGTAATTTAGTTCTGCACAAAGTTATTTTTTTTCCGATTTCCTTCAACAAAAATTTTACTCAGAAAATCCGAGTTTTCCCAAAAAATCTGCAATTTTCAATTAAAATTTCAGGGAAGTACCTAATTATTTATCGATAATTAAATAATTGATGACATGAAAGATTTATTATAGTATATACAGAGGGGCTAAATTATGGAATAAATTCATTTCTTTAAAACGGACGATTTTGGAGCAAAATCCCGAAAGAGGTCGATTTTTATTTTTAAATTACAATTTTTTGGCATATATTTCTTACTAGTGACGTCATCCATCTGAGCGTGATGACGTAATCGATAATTTTGTTAATGGGAATAGGGGTCGTGTGGTAGGTCATTTGAAAGGGCGTTCAATTCTCTATTCAGTAATATAAACATTATTATCATTAGGTATTTATACAGGGTTGCCAAAAAAAATTTTTGAATTAAATTAATTGGCGCAAAAAGAAGAATGTATGTAATTTATTTAACTCAAAATACATTGTACTGCTGTCAGAAAATAGAAGAAAAGGTTTATTTCACAAATAAGCATTTCTTTTCGCTTAAATTAAATCACAAACAGCCTCCCTCCTACCTATTGGCAGTTTGAACATTTAATTTAAGCTAAAAGCAATGTTTATTTGCAAAATAAACATTTTTTTCTATTTTCTGACAGCAATAGAATGTATTTTGAGTTAAATAAATTACATGCATTCTTCTTCTTGCGTCAATTAATTTAATTCAAAAATTTTTTTGGCCTCCCTGTATAAATAATGATATTAATGTTTATAATACTGAATAGAGAATTGAACGCCTTTGTAAATGAGCTACAACACGAACCCCTATTCCTATTTAAAAAAATAATCGATTACGTCATCACGCTCGGATGGATGACGTCACTAGTTTGAAATATATGCCAAGAAATTTAATTTAAAAATAAAAATCGACCTGTTTCGGGATTTTTCTCTAAAATCGTCCATTTTAGAGAAAATGAATTTATTCCATAATTTAGCCCCTCTCTGTATATCAGGAGACCGGCGACAATCTAACCAATAGTTTAGCAATAATTAAAATGTTAATTAAAAAATTTCGGTCGAAATAATAACCAGAAAGATTATGATACACCAGAATAACTATGATTTTCGTATAAAAAAAGCACTATACTTATTCAACGTACCTTACAGGATTGAAATTGGACCATTTGAGCGGTCTCAGGAATGTTATAAAGAAACAATTTTTTGGCTTATAAACAAATAGAACCCCTCAGAAAATATTAGATTTAATTAAATTAAGTTAACGCTGTTGAAAAGGGCACGGCTTCTGTGTCCTTTTCGAAGAAAAACAAATTGAATTGCGAGGAGTGATTCCAGGTATAACCGGTCAAATTTGACCGCCATTTGCGACAGAGTTATAAACAACAGGATTTTAATCTTTGAACCATTAGATACCTTTTAATTCCGGTCCTCTTTGTACATACAAATTTTCATATCTTCAAGACACTTATAACAAAAAAGATTTATGTCACTGTCACCAAATTATTTAATTATTGATAAATAATTACTTCCCTCAAATTTTAGTTGAAAATTAAAGATTTTGTTTGGAAAACCCGAATTTTCCGAGGAAAATTTCCGTCGAAGGAAATTGGAATAAATTATCAATGTGCAGAATTAAATTACTGTCAATTTTTATGTGAGTGTTTTGGTTTAAAGTTAAAATTTTCGGAGTTATAGAGCAATAATAAAAAAAGATTTCGGAGCGCTAATTTGTTTATAAACAAAATAGCACACTTTCTGTGGACTTTGCACAGCTATATTACTAATATAGGAAATCTTAAGATTTGATTTCAGCATGTCCAGCAATAAAACAGCTGGTAATTAATTTTTCTTGTTTTTTACTAATTTTCCCAGATTATTACCTTACATCTTTCATTGAGTTGATGATTCATGTTGTGGACATTCTCAATTATTATATTTCTAATTTAATACTATTCTATCTAATTCCTCAAAACAAGCAAATTTCAATTAAACCCAGCTATATTATAATACCTTTTGCTTTAGTTTTCCTTGCAAGAAATAAACAAAACACATCTAAACTAAACCTAACCTCGCTTTTGGCCATTCATTCATCTCCGTGTCATATAATTTCGACAGTCGAAATTATAATATCAACACCCTTTTTAAAGTCGCTATTAATTTCGATAGTCGCTATTTCATGACGTCACTTCGTTAGTTCAACTAAAATCCACAAGGCTCGCACAATCGCATTTCAACCGTCGCCATATTGAAAGCGACTTGTTTAGTGTCGAAATTTGATTTAGAATCAGGGCCTGGATTCCGTGCACTGTAGATATCTACATGTCGCTTTCTATCGATGTCAATTTTCGTAAAAATATTTGAATTTTAGCTTTAATTGAATTATTTTCTAGTTTTGCTAGGTTATACTCTAATTAGGCAATCCAAACCACGTGACTATTTTGACGTTTAAATGGCGGTCGTATGGCATGCAGTCGATTTTGCTGGTTTACTTGCATTGTTGCACTTGTGCTTTTCGTTGTAGAGTTGGTGTTAAAATTGTTTTATTTAGTTACTTGTACCCTTTGAAAAACTGTCTTTTTCAAGACAACATTGCAATATTATTTGTGAGAGTCGGACTTTTGTTTTTATTACAAATATGGCTTTAAAAGAAAGTTCGTATTTGGACCAACTAAGAATAAGCTCTCCTGAAGCCGCAGATAGATATTTGGACAAAATCAAACAACTTAACTGTGATCCATATGCTCTAAGTGAAGTCGATTTTGATTATGGACTTACCTATGTGCCACCAATAGCTTCCATGGACATTCTGACCTATATTGTTTTTACTCACAGCTTTTATACCCATGAACAAATGAGAACTTATAAAAGTTTAGCAGCTTACAAATATTTCAAGTCTGGCTTTGTAGAAAAAGTGGGTTTTAAAGTTATTAATGATCTGGTGCTTTTAATAGGCAAGGTAAGAGTAGTACCTGTATTTCAAATTTTTTAAGAAAAAATACCTGATTTGTTAATAATCAATATTAAAGAGATTACTTTTTAGTCTTAGGGTTTAATATAATTGATTGCCTTGATAATTGATTTAATTTTTTTGTTTCAGGTGCAGCATTCAATGAGAGCTAGAGAAACCAAATTAAGAGTTTGGATTATCGCTGAAACAGGTGGTAGTATTTGTACTGCGCATTGTACTTGCATGGCAGGTCTTGGGGAAGTATGTAGCCATGTTACAGCAGTTTTGTACGCTGCAGAGCATGCAGCATATTTGAAGCAGCAGAAAAATGAAAAGAATGTAGCGTGTACAGATGTCAAATCAACTTGGCCAGTTCCAACGCAAAGTGGTACACATCCAATAGAAGCTGCTTCACTAGACTGGGGGAAAGTGATAGAAGAAAAAAATTATAAGGAAATTCCTCCAATGGATGATAGCGAAATGTTGGACTTGCTGCAAGAATTGCAAAATTCCAATTGTGACGCTGTTTTGATGAGGCATGTAGAGCCATTTGCGTCACAACTGTCAGATGAAAATAATGAAAAAGTTAGTATACCAGTCCTTTTTAATGTGTACCATAAAAAATATGAAAAAATGCCTCTAGATGATCTCATTCAACTAGGTATGAAATGTAAAATGGAGGTAACCCAGAATATACGAAGAGAAATAGAAGATAAGACACAGGACCAAAGGAAATGTGCAGAGTGGTATAGACAAAGGACTGGTAGAGTAACAGCTTCAATTTTTAAAGATGTCTGTAGAACCAATGTGGAGAAACCATCCCTATCTTTGATCAAATCAATATGTTACCCTCGCAAAATTTCTACAAGGGCAATAAGATGGGGGATAAATCACGAACAGCTGGCAATTGATGCTTATAAAAAAGAAACTAGCAGGAATCATAGAGACTTTATAGTGAATACAATTGGCTTGGTAGTGTGCATGAAATGGCCTCAGTTAGGTGCCTCACCTGATGGATTTGTGTATTGTGACTGTTGTGCTGCGGGTACCTTAGAAGTAAAGTGTCCATTTTCTCTTCGAGAAAATGGAAATTTACAGGAGTATGCAAGTCGAAAGGACTCCTGTCTTGAATGTGATAAAACTGGTACAGTAAAAATGAATAAAAAACATAAGTACTATTACCAGGTGCAAGCACAAATATTTATTTGTAAACTTAATTATTGTGACTTTGTTGTCTGGTGTCCTAATTTTATATTTATCGAAAGAGTTTTACCAGACATAAAATTTTGGGAAGAAATTAAAGATAAAGTCCTAAATTTTCATGCAAAAGTAATTATGCCTGAACTTTTAGGACGTTATTACACTTCCAGAGTACCAGGTGGCAATATAACAAAGTGGTGTTTTTGCAATAATGTCGATGATGGCCAACCTATGGTTCAATGCTCATATGAGAATTGTAATATTTTCTGGTTCCATATTGGGTGTGTAAATTTATTAGAAAAACCCAAAACTAGGTGGACATGTTCAATATGCAACCAGAAACTATTTCATGATTATGCCACATAAAATTTTAATGGTTCATGTTTCCATTATTTTCATAATCATTATTGAGTCCATTCACTCTCTTCTTCCATTTCGCACTTTCTGCACCATGGTTCATTCACCTTACTTGTCACCATTTCAGTGACCGTTTTCATCTCTCGTTTATTGAGGTTCATGAAACTGTTTGAGTTTTTTATTAATATTCTTGATTATTTTTTTTTTATTTAGTCTAGACTTGAACTTAAGTGGTTCTCCTTTTCTATTGATGATTCTTTATCAGCCATTTCTGAACCTCATTTTTCGTAGCATCATTAGTGATGCCACAGAAAGGTTCTGGACCTTCAAAAGTTTCCCTCGAGCCATGTTTATTCCATATATACATACAAAAGTACAGTGTACCATAGTATACATATACTTTTAAGAGGAAATTTTGAAACTTTGTTTCCTTAATATTTTTACAATTCATTCTACGGTTGATATAGGTCAGTCTCCGAAACATCAAATAAATACATTCTTTTCAGTTTTCATATGATTTATTTTCATTAAAATTGTCACAAATTTTTTATTAATATCAAAATACAAAAACAACCAATGAGGTGTACATAAATAATATACGCTAGCCACAGTCATTATTGTAAGAATGCTACTTAAAGTTAAAATTAAATCATTTGAATGCAAATTATTGTCTGGAATTGTTGAATTCTGGACATTATTTTCGTTCTAGTTGAACACATTTTTTGCAATTTTTTTATGCAATCATTATGTTACTACATGATCTCTTGCTCTTGTATTGGCTTTTAAATTGTTAACTGTACTTAGTTTTTTACAAACTTAATGTCTGTATTTTACATTTCTCAATGGTTCGTTTCACTAGCTGCTTTACTTACAACTTGCTAGTTGCATTGCTTTTTTTCTATGGATGTTTGTTATTTATCAAACTCATTTGTAGATGAACTGGTAATGTTCACTAATTAGTGAACAAAAATGTCTTCAATAAATAGATGAAGTAGCCGAAGTCTTTGTCTTTTATTCTCCACCTTTTGACCAATAAACCTACCACTTTCGAATGATAATATTATGATTTACTATCTTTTAGTAAAGTCGTCCCAGGAACGCAACTCATCAATATTGGCAATATCATTTTAAAGTCTTCTTCATTAAAATGTATAATCCATGTCTGAATTGCTGATATAAATGAGTCAGATTAAATAAATTATTAGAAGAATTTTTTACTAAGCAATAACATTTTTGTTTAATTTAATATTTTGTATTTTGACGACACCCGACTTGGGCGTCGAAACGTTAATAAAATCATTTTTTTGGTAAAATTGTGGCTTATTTCCCATTGAAAATAGTTGATTATAAAGTACTTTACAACATAAAGCAAAATGTTTATTTATTTATAAATCAAACAGACAAAAATGCCCAATTTTGTTTATATTATACCGATTTAACAACAATAGATCATCAGAACTGCAAGCTTCCCCACAACAAAGATTTGTAAAATGATGAATTCAATATTTTTAAAATTATTTAAGTATACAAAAGAGTTTTAATTCTTTAAACAATTAGCGGCCAAATCTGTGAGTAGAACTTTTTACTTTAACATATTTAAAAACCAACAAAAAAAGTTTTAGAAAAATATAAGCTTGTTTGATTTTGTCTGAAACAATGCAAGTTTTCTTGCTGTAGCTATTTATAATTCAAAACTAACTGACAACCTCGACAACATGGCATATATATATATCCTAGTTTTGGCCAAAGGTGTCATTGATTGTTTTTCGTAGTGACACTTCAGATGTGTACCAAAAATTATTAAAAGAAATACTAAAAAGGCGACAATCTGGTGAAATAGGTTAAATTTAATTAAATTGGAACAATAGGAGGGCATAAATTAATCAAAACACATGCTATAAAAATTATCTTATCAACTATATTTATACCATCAGTAACATGGGTTAACATAGAAATCGGAAGTGGCTATGAAAAAATATTAAATTTATTTTTAATGGAGCCAATAACTCTTTCTACGTGGATTCTAACCTGTGCAATGTTTCTAGTTTCTTCCAGCTCTAGTGGAAGCAATTGTTTTTTCCCCTTGGTAAAAGCTGGAATTACTAGCTTTGCTTGTAACACATCTAAAAATTCTTTTATTAAAAAACCTCGATCTGCTATCACAATATCTTGGGGTTCTATTTTATCCAAAAAACCAGAGAGCTCTACTATTTGTTTATCTGATGTTCTTCCTCCCCATGCTTTACTGATATATGAAATACAGCCTTGGGGAGTAATTCCAATAAGGAATTTAACTGTGTTATGATGTTTATAGTTTGACCATGTTTGCTGCTGGGTTAAATAACTAGCTGGTTTTTGGATAAACACCTCAAAGCAATCAATGATAATTGTGGTCTTATCATGAAAGACTTCTCTAAAGCAAGAAGGCATGTTTTTTTTAATAATTTCCCGATCTGGCCATTTTATGCTATTTTTAAATCTTTGATACATTATTGAGATGATGGTATTAAAATAGGTGGAACATGTTGATTGAGAAATGCCAAATTGGTAGGCCAAATATTTAAAATCTAGATTAAGTCTCATTTTCATCAATGTCAACAAATATTGTTGAGAGGGATCTAAAACAGTTACTGAGGATGATGGAATAAATGGTTTAATTCTGTCAAATACTGACTTCAAAACAGAAAAATTTAAACCGGTATAATATAAACATTTCGGATTGTCCGTTTCTAGTGACTCGAAACTTAAAATGGTCTTATTAATTCTGCGAGTCAACTCGTCAATTTTTTTATTTGCAAATTTTAATTGTTGAGCCATCTGTTCAATATCATCTGAGGTTAACTCAGTTTGAGTTTCGGTTCCAGTACTGTCTTCATACATTGCTGTAGTGTTACTTTCACTTACTGTATTGTTTTCATTCTGTAACAAACATAATTGATTATAAATTGGGATCCTTATAGTGGAACCATATGCAAGCTTTAACAGAATTAAGCAAAAATACAACAGTTTTAATTTCAAAATATCAAACTTATGACAGTTTCTTATTATAAAATCATATACTTTACATTTATACGAATATTGAAGGTTAGTTGTGAGTCAAACTGAATACCTAGATCTTTTATAATGTCTTCACAATCCGATACAACATTGGTAACAGAGTAATTAAGGTTTTTACATGTACTGTCGACTATTATACACTGATCTCTATAATTAAAATTCCCTTTAAGAGTGTAAGCGCAAATATTTTACTGCTATCCCTACCTTTTCTGTCTTTACATGACAAATTATGTGTAGTAAAATTCTCACTGGTATGGATATGTAAACATTAGTTGACAATGTCATCATTAACTTTAAAAATATGGCTTTTGAAAGTTCTTGGATAACTGTTACTTGCATAATGGCTTAAATTATTAATTCAGTTAATTAATATGATAATTTTTTCACTAGCTATGTATTCAGTGATTGTAATAATTTATATATTGTACAACAAAAACTAACACCCAATCGAGCAAAAGTGATTTTTTAATAATATATTGTTACTATAGAACGCTTACAATTTTGAACATCTGTAACAACAAAATACTTGGATCACAGAATATATACTGGTGTATTCCCCGCCTGGATCTTCCATAAATAATAAACAATAAATAACTTTTTATTAAGTTCACGTCTTCAATCAATTATTCATCAAATACACTATCAATATTATTTAATCAATAACTCAAAATATTCCTGATGCCATGTCAAATATTTAAAATTGTCACTGTCTTATCACCATATTCTATTCGACTCAGTGCGTTGTATGATAAAGATAACGAATGTTCGATTTGGAAAATATCACCATTTTTAATCCTGAAAAAACAAATAAATATTTTTAAAAAATTTAAACGCAGAATGAAAGACTAAATTGTTATCAAGGGCCGAAAGTCCCTTAGAATAAATAAAAAGTTTTCTTTTGAATGAGATATTTTAAAATAAAAAACACACTACATTTTCTCTTAGTTTTTCACCCCTGTAACTTATTAAAATAAACATAAAAGTTTTCAGGGACTTTCGCCCTCGGTAATAAAGTAATCTTTCATTCTGCATTTAAATTTTTCAAAAATACTTATTAGTTTTCTCAGGTTTTGAAAAGAATGAATCCGATTTAAATAGCATTGTAGCCGAAACTTTGTACGGATCCCCTTAATTCCAAATCAATTTAAAGTTAATGACATTCTCTTTTAATTAGTATACCTCAATAAATGTATCATTGTCCTCTTGTGAAACCTTTGTGGAAGATCTTTTCTTTACTCTTTCCAGTCTTTCAAGGTCCTGCTTTCGTTTTACAGGTCCCCTAGAGTAACCCATATTTTGGGTTGGTATCCAATCAGGATCATTTACATCTTCAAGTTTTGCAGGTTGTCCTAAAACAAAATTATATAACGTAGATACACAGTTAGTAGGCATTCGCATCGGGTAAAATTTTTTGGGAAAATAGCTTAAAACAATGTATATTTTCATATTTTCCAAAAAATTTTACCCGATGCGAATGCCTACTAACTGCCACGGCACCTACAATATTTTATTGAAATATATTAAGATTAATATTATTTCTTTATAGAAAATTATTGACAAACCTTGAATAAAATGTTTGGAACACACTTTTTGATATTTTAATTTTGATTCTGTCAGGTCTGCTCTTCGTATGGCCCTTATCCATTTTTTTCTGCGTTTAACAGTTAATTCATTCAAGTGGATAGCATGTTTAAACTTCAGTGGTTTGGGAATAGCAAAAAAAGATACTTTATCCCTTTTCGACCTGCTTCCACAGTTCACTACAATACATGTTAGTGGCATAGCTATTACTAACTAACCTAAAATAATAAAATACATAAGTAAAAAATCTATTTTAGGGATGCTTAATATAATTTATTATTAAACTTTGAAATATAAAATTTGTTAACCTACCTTTCTTCAACCTTCCAAATTACTTAGTTAAATAAAACTTTTTAAGTACTTATTCTAGTTTATTGATGTAAACAATATTTTTTATTATGTCACAGAAGTATGTTAGCAATACTTAGGCGGATATAAATATACGAAAATTACTTTAAATACTTAAAAAACAATATTTATCATATGCTTTCAATGTATTGCATGCCAATCGCCAGACATATTGGAATAGTTTGACAGATCGTTGGATTCCCTAATTGATGCTGAAGTGAGACAGTAAAACAAGAAAATATTTGAATTAAAACTAAAAATTAAAATATATTGACACTGCGCATATCGCTTTCTATTAATGTCAATATATTTGAATTTTTAGTTTTAATTCAAATATTTTCTTGTTTTACTAAGTCTCACTTCAGCATCAATTAGAGTATAACCTAGCAAAACTAGAAAATAATTCAATTAAAGCTAAAATTCAAATATTTTTACGAAAATTGACACCAATAGAAAGCGACATGTAGATATCTACAGTGCACGGAATCCAGCGGCAGGCCCGTCTCTGACTTTCGGAGTACCGCTTTCGAAACCACGATTTTAAAGTACAAATTCAAGTAAAATTTATAGTATTTTTTGAGTCAAACAGGAAAATATATTAATTAGAAGCTTTTACAAAATCAAATTAAAAGTAATTCCTTGTAAGTATCTAACGTTTATTATACAAAAAAAAACAAACTAAATAATATTTTATTTTAAAATATATACAAAATATCGCTAGAAATAACTATAAGCGAGCTCGCATACCGAAGTAATATCCTACATCGCATGTGGCATGCATTGCGAAAAGATACGCACTGAGTGTCACATCTGTTTTTCGGTCAATCATCGGTGACTTTCGGTGGAATTTCGTTCACCGAAAACCAGATGTGACACTCAGTGCGTATCTTTCCGCAATGTATGTTATGCGATGTAGGGATATTGCTTTGGTTTGAGAGCTCCCTAAGAACAATTGCTCACAATGTTTGATTTGATTGTTGGGGTTTAGATGAGTAGATAACTTTCTTTTTTGTTATCGCCCTTATCGTTATTTTTCTTTTTATACTTTTTTGAAGATTCATTACTTTGATGGCTGCTATTTTTTTATAATTATTTAAAACAATATTACACATAATTTTTATAACAGCGGAATAAACTTTGAAGGCATTTTCCTCACATTCATATTAAAATTCAAAATTTAAGTGAAATCCTTCATGCTGTTGTAAACTTTTCATTACCAAAGATCATAATAACATCAGGTGACAATAATTGTTTTGTAAAAATAATTTTTTAAGATTGGGATTGTTAATAATAAATTCAAATGTAGAACAAAGGTGATAATAAATAAATTTTACTGAATCCGTTGCTAAGCACAAACCACCCCTTTGTAAATAATCCTAGTAATGCGCTCCAGTTGTCTCTCCTTTACTGTAAAAAACAAGCTGTTTGAACTAGAATCATCTTAATAACATACCTACCTTTTAAAGCGCTTTATAATTTGTAGCACGAAATATTGTAAAATCTTTCAGTTTCTCTGTAAATTTGGTGAATATTGTATACAAACAAATGAGAACTTACAGAACTAACCGGTCTACCATTACTTGTTGCCAAGTTTCAACTTCATGGCTTATGTTAAGTAAAGGTGGCTATGACTAAACGCAACAGCAAGTGACAGTAAGCAGCTACTGCTCCTATAACTGGTTAAAATTTTAGTTATCAAATATGTGTTTTATCTCGCTAGGTATTAATGACGCACGGCTAAAGAATCGTGGACTCAACTGTACGGGGGTTTTTGGGCTATGCGCTTCCGTTTAATACTTCTGCGCATCTATGCATTTCACGACTTTTGTGGTAAACAAGTTCGTTAGTGTAAAATTGAATAAACAAGCACACAAGATAAACGTTTTATTAATTCAAAAATGAATAACCATTTTCAATTTCGTTGCAACACGAAACTACAGCCGCATCATTATTCCAGTTCAATCAGAGAGTGCAGCAAGCACCTCTACCGGTTTCGAAACTTTAGTCTCTCATCAGGAGGCACATATGCTGCTCTCTCTCTGACCCAACTAGGACAAACTCCGGCGTGCAGTCACGGATTGCAACGAACGAAATGGCAGGGATGCCCTAGCGGCAACTGCTATCAAAAACTAAGTTTTCAATCTAATAGCACATAAAACAACATCCATAAATGCTATTCCACATCACAGAAGGGAACCATTCTCGGAAATTTTTTTTATTATTGTAAAGAATTATCTCTTATAATATTAAACCTCTTGACTTTTCGTAGTTTATTTGTAAATATCACTTGTAAATAATTTATAACTGAAGATAAAGTTTCCAATAATTTCTTCTTCTCTCAAGCAAATTTACTGAAAAAACGCTCTCTCTCTCTCTCTCTCTCGCTCTCTCTCTCTCTCTCTCTCTCTCTCTCTCTCTCTCTCTCTCTCCCTCACCCTCTCTCTCTCGCTCTTACACATAACATTTATTTTCCTTATTTAGGGCGGGAGAATTATGTTAGAAAGTTTTCTGACATATCTATAATTATAATTTCTGCTTATATAATCTCAATATACATAATTCATTGATTGCATCTTTGACTGTTTCAAAATGAACATATATAGTATTTTTACTACAAAAACGTTATTACGTAGGTCAAAATTTTTGACGTAAGAGAACTGTCAAAACATTAGAATGTGACTTTTCATTATTGCCATGTTTATTATAAACATGGCAAATAGGAAAAGTCACATTCTAATGTTTTGACAGTTCTCTTACGTCAAAAATTTTGACCTACGTAATAACGTTTTTGTAGTAAAAATACTATAGGTGCCTTTTGTAGATTCCAACTAACTAAATCCGAGAAAATATTGCATTTCCGTTGGTCCCTATTTGAGTCTTTGATACAAGAATATATGGTATGACTAGACCCAAACCAGACATCCAAAATGAAAGTTATCCTCCAACAAATTGTTCTATATGGTCCACATAATGTTCAGAAAAAAGTCACACCATTTTGAGCGTCGGGTCTGGGGGGGGGGGGGGTAAATTCGTAGTTTTTACGTTTTTCGTCAATATTTCTAAAACTATGTGGCTTAGCATAACAACCTCCGATACAAAAATGTTCTACATTAAATTTGAAATAAAAAAGGCCCTATGCACAATCCTTCTAAATGACCGGTTCCAAAGTTACGGAGGTAGTATAGTATAATTGGTCTAAAAAAGGCCTATCCCAGACATCCAAAGTAAAAGTTTTCCTCCAACACCAAATTGTTCTATATGGTCCACATATTGTTCAGTAAAAAGTTACACCATTTTGAGCGTCCGGTTTGGGGGGAGGGGAGATGGTGGAGAAGTCGGTAAATTAGTAGTTTTTTTACGTTTTTCGTCAATATTTCTAAAACTATGCTTTATCGTAAACAATGTTCTATGCAAAAATGTTCTACATAAAATTTCAAACAAAAAAGGTCCCATACATAAAATGGGGAACTTGCACATTTTTTTATTACATAATAATGTTCAGTTTTGTATAAAAATGAGATTTCCAAAATTTCCCGCTTCAAAAACTCATAACAACTTAGAAATACAAATTTAAAGTCTTCTTTATTTTAAAGTAGTTCAGACGGCCCGTGACGTCACATAGTTTTACATTAGTTTTTATATGGTGTGTGATGTGCTGTGGGAGGGTTATCATAGAGGTATATATTAACATAGAGGGAGCCTACCTTCCGCGCTTCCTGACGACAAGATCTCATGGACTGGTAACTCTATGAGGGTTATATGTAAGTATATTCTTCTTCTTCTTCTTTAGTTTATTGGCCTCCACCTACTTGGGTATTTGGCCACAGCATCGTCGCGAAATATGGGAAAATATTTATATTGTAATGACATTTTTTGATCACTATACTTAATAGGAAGTGTGTACCTACT
Organism: Diabrotica virgifera virgifera; assembly: GCF_917563875.1. NCBI lineage: Eukaryota > Metazoa > Arthropoda > Insecta > Coleoptera > Chrysomelidae > Diabrotica > Diabrotica virgifera. The sequence goes on from NC_065449.1 coordinate 130,634,563, forward strand.
AAGTTTTATCGTTAAATACTTATGAGAATAATAATCAGAATAAAATCACAGTATAAAATTAGTAGGTATAATGGGAGTATAATATACATAATATATGTACTTACTTATCTGCTTTAACTCCCCGAACTTCTCCGACGGAAAAATTTTCACTCTTTTGAAAATATGTAGCCACCATACACATATCAACTATAGGTAAGTTATCAGACTGCCCTTTACAAAAACCCTCTTCGGTCATTTTAAAAAATATATCTTAAAAACACTCAAATATATCAGAAATAGAAATTACTTCTTCTTTTTTTGTTTTTGGTTTCGCTGCAAGGCGATTACCAGCACGATTTATAAGCGATCTTGACGTAGTCTGGCTCTAAGCCATACCAAAATCGCTGACTATGTTCTTGTAACGAAGCTTTTGATGAGGTGTGATGATTATAATTAAATGAGATTAATTGGGTCAGGTTCAGTATGATTAAAAATTAAAACATAAATTAAATGACAAATAGCAACATAATATAACACGGATACATATAAACAGTTGAGCCTTGCAATTTGTAAGCTTATTTTGTTAATTGCTAGAAAACGCATTGCAGTTTATAAGCTTATTTGGTTAATTGCAAGAAAACGCATAATTACATTGACTGATTCTTCTGTTAAAGAACTTAGAATATTGTATATAGAGAGCGGTGTTTTGAAGTTCATGGAAATAAATTTTGTGTATATATCAAAATTAGGAATCACATTAATCGGGCATTCGAAAAAGATGTGGTTTAGATCCTCGAGACGACCACATTCACAAAAAGGATTATCTTTTATATTCATTTTATACAGATGTTGTTTTGTTAAACAATGGCCTGTGCGCATTCTAATGATGGTGGTAGTGTGTCTTCTATTTCTATATGGAAAATTTGAATACCAAGGTTTTGTAGGAAAGAAGTCTTGAATTGTTTTGTATTGCGAAGTCTTCTTCTGGACTAAAGATTTCCATTTTTCTTGGTACTCTTTTGTAATTTTTCCTTTGATGATTGATAGGGCATCCTGGGAATTCAGTTGTACTTCCATGGGTACATTCAGGCCTCTTCCTATTTTTGCCAGTATGTCAGCCTGGGTGTTACCAAATATATTAGAGTGTCCAGGTATCCAGGAAAGGAGAATTTTGGTACCATTCTCATTGGCTGAAGATATAAGTTTCTTTGTTTTTAGGGCCCTTATATCTGCTGAAGCAGATATGTTACATGTTTTAATATTGGTTATTGCATTGAGCGAATCAGAAAATATTATAGCTTTCTTTAGATGTTTTGTAGTTGCGACTTCCACCGCTTGATGTATTGCTATACTCTCTGCTTTGCTTATGCTTAGAGCTCCAGGAAGTCTTGAGGAGAAATTATAATCAATACTCGGGATGCATATCCCAAAACCTACCCTTTCTTTGTTTTTTGAGGCATCAGTATATATAAAGGTATGGTCTTTCCCATATTGTTCAGTAGTCATAAGGAATTTTTCTTTAATCATCGGGTCATATTTTTTGATATTACAATTTAGAATTGGAAGTGGATTCATTAGTGTATCATAGTCTAATTCATAGCATGGAAAATTTGGGCTTTTGTATATTTTTTTAAAATATGGAAAAAAATATTCTAATGCCGAAACCAAGTATGGTACATTATGCCTTGTGTAAAAATTAGGTTTGTTTATAAGTCTTTTACGTATTTCAATTAGGAGTAATATTATGGGATGATTCTCAATAATGATGATTTTACTTAAAAATTTAGAGGCTAACAATAATCTTCTATGTTCTAGGTCCATTTGGGCAGACTCTGCCAAGATTGCCAAATTTGGTGTAGACTTCATGCACCCCAAACATATCTTAAGTCCCTCAAAAAATACTGCATTGAGTTTGTTGTTGCATTTTTGTGATATTGGGTTGAATAGGAAGGAACCATAATCGAGGTGAGATCTGATCAAGGCATTAAAAACCATTAGGAGTGTTCGTGGGTCAGCTCCCCACCAGACTCTACATATTGCACGTAGGATGTTAATATTTTTCTTTGCCTTGAGTATAATATTGTCAACATGTAAGTCCCATGATAGATGCTTATGAAAAATTATGCCTAGAAATTTCACTTCATTTTTTAGAGGAATGGCTGTGTTGTTGATTTTGATTTCTGTTAGATTATCTCTTCGCCTACCCTTTGTGAACCATACAGCTTCACATTTGTCTTTGGATAAGGACAAGTCATGTTCTGCAAGCCAGTGTAATGTGTTTTCCAATTCTTTGTTTATTTTACTTACCATGCTTTGGATATCATATCCCTTAATATACAAAACCAAGTCGTCTGCATATCCACATATTTTAACTTCATTATTGCTAATACAAAACAATTCTGCTATATAAATATTAAACAAAATGGTACTTAAGGGAGAACCTTGAGGTAGCCCCTTAGTTGCCATGAAAGGTCCCAAAAAGTCACCATCATTAGATCTTGAATATAAAAGTCTGTTCTGTAAAATTTTGAACACAATATTATTTATTGCAGATGGAATATTTCGAAGTTTTAGTTTGCTATAAAGTTTGTATATATTGACATTATCATATGCTGCTTTGATATCAAGAAAGATGGCCAAAACCGATTGGGAGGATTCAAAGGCTTCCACAATTGTGGAATAAAGGAGGGTCAAGTTGTCAGCAGTGCCTCTTCCTTTTCTAAAACCTGTCTGATGGTTGGTGAATGAACAGTTATGTTCTAAGGACCAATCTAGGCGATTCTTGATTAATATTTCTAATGTTTTAAGCACACATGAGGATAAAACTATTGGTCTGAAACTACTGGCCAAGAGTGGATTTTTGTGTGGCTTTAAGATATTTATAACATTATGGTTTTTCCAATCTTCAGGCAGGTTTTCTCCATTTAGACAATTATTGTAGATATTCAACAGAAAATGTTTAGCTTGTAGTGGTAGATGTTTTATCATAAGGTAAGGAATGTCGTCCATACCTGGTGCCGAATTTTTTTTATTATTTACAGCATTGTTAAGTTCCCAGATTGTAAAAGGGGAAACTTGCTCGTTTATATCGTCAAGCTCAAAATTTGGATCAATAAAAACTGCAGACATGTTCTGTAGAATTTCTGTTTTAATGTTATCTGCGGGGTTATGAAATGTCTGGCCGTAATTTTTGTTATTTGAGAATTTTTTAACTTTGCTCCAGACATAGGTAGTGTTAGATTCCTTATTTAATGATTCACAGAAGTTTATGAATTTATTTCTTTTTTTAATTCTGAGGTTTCGTTTAGTTTGGGCGATTATACGTTTAGCGTTTATATAGTTCTCTAAGGAAACAGATTGTTTAAAGTTTTGAATTGCCTGTTTGCGGCTTTTAATCCAAAGTGAACATTCTTCATCCCACCACGGATTTGAAGGTTTACCCTGTGTTCTACAGTTTTTATAGGGAATTGAGTTATCTGCTACTTGATTAACTACCTCCAAAAACTCATTGTAATTAGAGTTTACCGGTAAATCAAGCATTCCTGTTATCATCCCAGTGTGGAATGTATACCAGTCTGCTCTTTTAATATTTCTCATTTTGTATGTTTGTGTATAGATGCTATCATTTTTGTTAAACTCACAGTTGTTTATTATGACAAAGGTGGGGAAATGGTTGCTATTTCCACAATCTTGTATGACACCCCAAGTAGAACATAGAGCCATATTATTACTTGCTATGGCTAGATCTACAGCGCTAAGATTATTATTAGGAGGTTGAAACAATGTTGCTGACCCATCATTTAGGATAATTAATTCTTTATCAAAAATAAAATCATAAATATTTCTTCCTCCCTTATTGGTAGGACATTTATCCCATAGGGGATGGTGAGAGTTCAGATCACCTAGTATAATTAAGTTTTCTGTAGGTATGTTTTCTATTGTTGAGCTCAAGAAAGGAAGAGTTATGGCATTATTTGTATTGGAGTAAATGTTTATTATGTATAAGTTACCAATTTTTGTTGTTATGTATTGGATTTGGTCTGAGTTGTACTTCTGAATTGTAGAAAAAATAATAGATTTCTTGATACAAGTAGCTACTCCACCATATCCGTCATCTCTGTCCTGTCTGACAACATTATAATACTTCAAAGAAAAATTAAAATCTTGTTTAAGCCAAGTTTCATTAATAGCAATTATGTCAGGGTCTTCTTTGAAAATTAAGTTCGTTATGTTTTCCCTGTTTGATTTAATACTTCTAATATTCCACTGAATAATTTTTAATTTCTTTTTTGAATTCATGATTATGTGATTTGATATGTTTAATTAATTAAAATCAGAATCAGATTTATCCTCTTGGTCCATATAGGACTCTACGTTTAATCGGGAAAATAAACGCAACAGCAAGTGACAGTAAGCAGCTACTGCTCCTATAACTGGTTAAAATTTTAGTTATCAAATATGTGTTTTATCTCGCTATGTATTAATGACGCACGGCTAAAGAATCGTGGACTGTACGGGGGTTTTTGGGCTATGCGCTTCCGTTTAATACTTCTGCGCATCTATGCATTTCACGACTTTTGTGGTAAACAAGTTCGTTAGTGTAAAATTGAATAAACAAGCACACAAGATAAACGTTTTATTAATTCAAAAATGAATAACCATTTTCAATTTCGTTGCAACACGAAACTACAGCCGCATCATTATTCCAGTTCAATCAGAGAGTGCAGCAAGCACCTCTACCGGTTTCGAACTTTAGTCTCTCATCAGGAGGCACATATGCTGCTCTCTCTCTGACCCAACTAGGACAAAACTCCGGCGTGCAGTCACGGATTGCAACGAACGAAATGGCAGGGATGCCCTAGCGGCAACTGCTATCAAAAACTAAGTTTTCAATCTAATAGCACATAAAAACAACATCCATAAATGCTATTCCACATCAAAGAAGGGAACCATTCTCGGAAATTTTTTTTATTATTGTAAAGAATTATCTCTTATAATATTAAACCTCTTGACTTTTCGTAGTTTATTTGTAATATCACTTGTAAATAATTTATAACTGAAGATAAAGTTTCCAATAATTTCTTCTTCTCTCAAGCAAATTTACTGAA
>NC_065449.1:130640149-130642649 GCF_917563875.1 Diabrotica virgifera virgifera
TACGTTTTTATTTTCTATTTTCTATTTAATTTCCTCTTGTCTTCATTGCAGCATCCATCTGGCTTGCAATTTTTAGAAGCCATGGAGGTGTTACCAGGAAAATGGTCCACTAAGCTTTTCAATTAAGTATCTTTTAAAAATATTTTTAAATGCTTATATTAGGATGAAAAACTTTGACCTTTATTTATTCATTTATTTATTAACGGTATCCATTTACAGTTTTAACAAAGCTACAGCTTAACAATAATAGGGGAGCAAAGTATGCTTAATGTGCAGTCACTCGAACGTTATGGGGACCTAATGGGTTGTGAAGAAGTAGGTCCTAAAACCAAAAAAGTTAAGTAAAGTTTTCCATTTTAGTGGGCGCTTGCCATTTTTTAATTAAATTTTCCATTTCCAACAATCGTTTTTTGCGATTATAACGCCATCTATCCATAATTCGAAAAAATGTTTCGAATAAAGGTTACTTATTTTTACGTAAGGAATGCAAATATGCAATAAAAAATGGGGGCTCCTATTTAAGAGTTTAAAGTAACCCCCCACCCCACCTCCGTGGGAGGTAGTGTTTGGTGCCATTCAATAGATTTTTCAAAAATATTGAATACGTATATTTTACAGTTTTTAGATCTGATGTTCATTTCGCGAAATATCGCGGGATTCGTATTTAAAATATTAAATTTACCCCCCACCGCTCTCCGTGGGAAGTCGTGTTTGGTATCATTCGATAGATTTTTAAAAGATATTGAGCACATATTTGTTAGTTTTTCGATCTGTCATTCATTTCGCGAAATATTCGCTTTTTTCTTGTGAAACTTTGGGACCCATTTCCTTACGCCCTGTCGTCAGATTTTTGAAATATACACTCTTTTGCATGTACTTAACTTACCTTACCTTAATCTGACAATTTCGAGTTTTTTTAAGGATAGAATTTTTTTTCGGCACCACCCTTAACGAACGCCCCTGTGTTTAGAGCCAATATATGGTAGAGGGACACCTGCAGGGTACCAGGTTTCTCCCCATATGATAATCTGATGCGCTCGAGTAACTGCAAAAATCCCCGCTTGGGCTCCCCTACCACAACACATGTTTAAAATATCAAACAGCTCTGGGTAATAAACTATAACAAATTTTAATACACCTACCAAGGATAGACTAGGGTTGACATGTAAAAGAGATCACTTATTATAAGATACATTTTAATTGTTTCTTAAATAAACTAATTTTAGAGTCAAAAATATCCATTTATCTTGACAGGCTATTGGCACTCCGCACCAATCAATAAAGACAGGTCTACAGATGCGCGTTGGATAAATCCCAGTACTTTCATTGCCCTGTTTGTTACTTGATTGATATGGCTTCAGAAAGACAGTTTGGTATCTAACCAGATTCCCAAATCTGATACTTGATTTTTAGAGGCTAATGGCAAATTATTTATATAATAAACAAATGTAATTGGTTTTCTTTGCCTCGGGAACGTCATTTTATGACACTTGTTTATATTAAGCGACATTTTGTTTAAACTGCACCAATCATAAAACGAATTAGGGTCTTCCTGTAATATCAGGGCGTCATTCCAGGATTGAATTATCTTATTACCTATGATGTTATTTTATTACCTTATCCCTGTGTTATGTTATTACTTTTAATTATACTGCCTCTATTATTACCTTACCTACATCATTTTACCTAGTATTAGGTATGTTATTTAGATGATATTACGTATTACAGTGGAACCCCGATAAGTCGGCCTCCGATAACACGGAAGTCCGGCTAACCCGGACCGATTTTCATCAGACAAAACAAACATTTTTTTCATTTTGACTGAGTTTTTACCAAAAAAAGAACAATACTGTTGTAGCAGATGGATTTCTACTACAATGTTTTATAAAAAATATCCATTAATTTTAATCCTAATATATTTTGTGAGTTAATATATCATTAAAAATTCTAAGCCGTCCCTGCTTATGAGTAATACTGTTTGTTTCGCAACATAGTAAAATCATAGGAAATTTCCTGTTTACTTGTATAAACATTTATTGTTCTGGAAGGATCCGTTGAAAAATCCCAGTATATTTCCCTTAAGTTTTGAGCGCTAAAAACCCTATGATATTATTGGTCAGAATTTTGAAAGATCGTTGAGTTCTCTCCGCCGATTGGTCAAATGTCAAACCGAAAGAATGATCGGCTTGAAGCGTAGGAGAATTTTGGGACGAGAAGGTACGCGGTACGTACGCCGCTGAAAATAAAGTTGAGTTCTGAAAGTATGTTCGAGTAGAACATATCTTTTTTTGTTAGAACTCAACAGACTCGCAAAGAAACGCACTTTGCCGGCTTTTGAAATGGTTTTCTTCTTGTGGTAGAAGAACTGATGGATTTATAACTTGTCAAGGAATATTATTACAATAGTTTCACAACATTTTACATGGATATATTCTTGTGAAACACTATTATTGTTATGCAGTTTGGTTTGCCGGCGGTAAAAAGAGAAAGTGCGTGGTTT